>NC_142486.1:23712405-23863207 GCF_049115385.1 Moschus berezovskii | reverse complement strand
ATAAATCTTGGTTCCCTTGAACAGTGTCATGGAGTGGAGCAAGGGTTAGGCTGACCAGTAAAGGAAAGGTGGAATCTGTTGGGGAAAAGGCCCTAGAGCATGGGTGAATGAATTCATTGATATTATCCATCAAACTGGACCCCAGAGGAGTAAGTGAGAGACTCTGGGTGGAATAAATAAAAAGGGAAGTGCCAATTCCACCTGTTCGGGGAAGTCCTACCATGTGTAATAATTCAAGTTGTAAAATGAACAATCTGCACATCTGGTGATGGCAGGCCTAGGGAGGATTTAGGCTTTCCAGGTATAATGACTGTCTTTCTGTGGTCACCAGGACAATCTTGAGAAGACAGAAGCCAACATTAGAGGGGATTTTTGGGTCCTGGGAGACCGGGCAATCAAGGATCAAGATGGATATTTCCGATTCATGGGAAGAACAGATGATATCATTAACTCCAGTGGGTAAGCTTGGTTTCTGGGCAGGAAAAGGGTAATCCAGTTCTTTATTCTGTCTGATCCTAGACTTCTGAACTGAGCTAGAGGTTGAGTGTCCAGTCTTCTCTGAAAGACGGATTTTTCTACAGGTACCGGATTGGGCCCTCAGAAGTGGAGAATGTACTGATGGAGCACCCTGCTGTGGTTGAGACAGCTGTAGTAAGCAGCCCGGACCCCATTCGAGGAGAGGTGACGGGGGAACTGTAGCCTGGGGGGTGTACAGATGGTAGTTAAGGGTATGAACTCTGGGGCTAGACAGTCTGGGCCCAAACCTTAGCCCTGCTGCTTACTAGCTGTGTGTCCCTGGACAAGTTATTTAGCCTTTCTGTCTCAGTTTAACCATATGCAAGATGCAAAGCTGTTGTGAGGATTAAATGTGTTTGTAAAGTGCTTGAAACAAAGTCTGACCTGTAATAAGTACTATACAAAGTCTATCATCTGGGGCTGCAGATATTCTATCCTCTTTGGCATTTGAATCAGAATCTATTCACTGACTAGAACAGAGGAGGAATTTAAGCCAAGATAGAGCCTTTGATCGGAGAAGGCAATGGCAAGCCACTCCAGTACTCTTGCCTAGAAAATCCCATGGATGGAGGAGCCTGGTAGGCTGCAGTCTGTGGAGTGGCTAAGGGTCGGACACGACTGAGTGACTTCACTTTCACTTTCACACATTGGAGAAGGAGACGGCAACCCACTCCAGTGTTTTTGCCTGGAGAATCCCAGGGATGGGGGACCCTGGTGGGCTTCCGTCTGTGGGGTCACACAGAGTCAGACATGACCGAAGTGACTTAGCAGCAGCAGCAGCAAAGCCTTTGAGGCATGCGGTTTTTAGTGAGAGGAAGAGAGGAAAAAAGGCCCCTATAATGCCAAGGTTAATGAAATAAGCCCAGATGAAATCTAGAAGAGCTTGTGTATGTAAAGGAAAATTTAAGGATGGAAAGACTTGGTTGATGTCCAGGGTGAAAATTGATAATATCATACACCTGGTAGTTGTGGGAAATATCATAGGCTCAAAACCCTGGGTGCCAAGCACTGACCTAAGCCATACTGTATATGATTTCTTTTTATTTCCCATGAATTAAACATGAAAGTTGGATCTCTGTTTCATAGGCTGGCAAACTAATTGGGAGAGGTTAAACAAATCTTTTAGGTTTATTGTTCCCAGCCTTTATTTTCCTGTCTTCTAACTAGCTTTTTCCCATCACACTCTATTGTCCTTGGGATATGAGGTAATCCTGGTCTCAATCTACAGTCCTACTTGCTCATCAATAAACAGCTTGAGAGAAAGTTGGAATCTTGGCAATGATTGTCCCTGGGTCCTACTTTTCCTTTGCTCCAGATATGCAAATGAGGGGATATAAAGATGGTGGCTATGGTGCAAGTCTTGACACTGATTATCCCAGGGGATGACGATGCACTCTGATCATTCTCTCTGGGCCCTCATCCTTGCTGTAGGTAGTGAAGGCATTTGTGGTCTTGGCCCCACACTTTCAGTCCCATGACCCAGATGAGCTCACCAAGGAGCTGCAGCAGCATGTGAAGTCAGTGACAGCCCCATACAAGTACCCAAGGAAGGTAAGGCCTCTGGATCCCCATGCCCTTCCCCCTCTACTTAGGGATAGAGATATGGTTTTCCTCTTGTAGTTCTCTTTTTCAGGGCAAGGACCAAGCCTTTACTCTAAAGTTCTGCTTGATTATGACCAAGAAAATCCAAAAAGACAATCCAGTAACTGTCTGCTGCTGCTGCTGCTAAGTCACTTCAGTCGTGTCCGACTCTGTGTGACCCCATAGACAGAAGCCCACCAGGGTCCCCTGTCCCTGGGATTCTCCAGGCAAGAACACTGGAATGGGTTGCCATTTCCTTCTCCAATGTGTGAAAGTGAAAAGTGAAAGTGAAGTCACTCAGTCGTGTCCGACCCTTAGCGACCCCACGGACTGCAGCTTACCAGGCTCCTCCATCCATGGGATTTTCTAGGCAAGAGTACTGGAGTGGCTTGCCATTGCCTTCTCCAAATAACTGCCTAGATGCCTGAAAATTGGCCTTTAATTCACTCAGAATTGAAACTCAGATTCTCCCATGGGAACAAGTTCTAGCCAATATCTGGCCCATATCCCCACTCTTGGCTTTGAGGTCTTGCTATATTATTCAAGATTCTCTCACTTGCAAGTGACAGAAATTCAATCTGAAGTGTATTGCTCACACAGTTGAAAAGTCCAAGGTTGGGGAAACTTTGTTGTGGCTGATACCTATCTTTCAGATGGTGTGGTCAAGGATGTCTTTTTTCATCCCTTAACTCTCCTTCTTTCTGTATTGGCTTCATTTCTTGAATTGTGCTCCCTGTGAGATAGTCCCCACGAGCTCCAAACAAACAGTTTTAGCAGTTTAGATAATCTCAGTTGGACAAAAAAAAAACATCTTTTCCCTCAAAGGCACCAGCAAAAGTCTTCAAGCTCATTCTCATTGAACTTGGGTCATGTACCCATGATTAAACCAGTCTTTGTAACCAGGGGAATGGACACTCTGATTTGCCAGAGTGGTGAGTCATGTAATCAGCCCTGACAAGTACAGGAAGGGTGGGAGAGAGGACTGCTCTACACCCCTGACATGGACTCAGTGATCTCACCACAATAAAAAGGAACTGCTCTTACCAGGAAAGGTAAAGAACATAGAATACACTCTCCCTGTTTTCAGCTATTTTTACACTGGGGCAAGAAACTAAGGCATGGAGACTGATGTAGAAATGGGTATCCCAGGTTTTGGAGCTGGGTACAAGATAGAAGCTTGCTGGAGGGCATGAAAAAAGCATTTTTGTGTCTGAGGTAGACACACACACACACATACACACACACACACACAAAGACACTATATTTTTTAAGTGGTAAGCCTTACACATCTCAGATTTTCACTGATGCTTTGTCAACACAGGCTAATTATCATGGGTGGGTTTTCTGAGACGCAAACTCTGGGAAGGAAATTAACATGCGGAGGTTTATTAGGGATCAACACAAGGGGAAGGAAACAGAAGGGAAGAGACAGGTGTTTGCTGTTGTTGTTTGGTCACTCAGTCGTGTCTGACTCTTTATGACCCCATGGACTGCAGCACACCAGGCTTCCCTGTCCTTCACCATCTTCCAGAGTTTGTTCAAACTCATGTCCATCGAGTCAGTGATGCCATCCAACCATCTCATTCTCTGATAGCCCCTTCTCCTCTTGCCTTCAGTCTTTCCCAGAATCAAGGTCTTTTCCAATGAGTCATCTCTTCACATCAGGTGGGCAAAGCATTGGAACTTCACCTTCAGCATCACTCCTTCCAATTAATATTCAGTATTTGTTTCCTTTAGGACTGACTGATTTGATCTCCTTGCAGTCCAAGGGACTCTCAAGTCTTCTCTAGCACCACAGTTCAAAAGCATTAATTTTTTGTCACTCAGCCTTCTTTATGGTCCAACTCTCACATCCATACATGACTACTGGAAAAATCATAGCTTTGACTATATGGACCTTTGTTGGCAAAATGATGTCTCTGCTTTTTAAGACACTGGCTAAGTTTGTTATAGCTTTTCTTTCAGGGAGCAAGTGTTTTTTAGTTTCATGGCTGCAGTCCCCATCTGCAGTGATTTTGGAGCCCAGGAAAATAAAGTCTCTCATTTTTTCCATTTTTTCTCCAGCTATTTGCCCTATAGTGATGGGATCAGATACCATGATCTTTGTTTTTTTGAATGTTGAGTTTTAAGCCAGCTTTTTCACTCTCCTCTTCCACCTTCCTCAAAAGGCTCTTAGTTCCTCTTTGCTTTCTGCCATTATGGTGGTGTCATCTGCATATTTGAGGTAATTGATATTTCTCCCGGCAATATTGATTCCATCATCTTGAGCTTCATCCAGCCTAGCATTTCACATGATGTACTCTGCATATAAGTGAAATAAGCAGCGTGACAATATACAGCCTTCTCATACTCCTTACCCAATTTTGAACCAGTCAGTCATTCCATGTCTGGTTCTAACTGTTGCTTCTTGACCCGCATTCAGGTTTCTCAGGAGGCAGGTAAGGTGGTCTGGTATTCCCATCTCTTTAAGAATTTTCCAGTTTGTTGTGATCTACACAGTCAAAGTCTTTAGTGTAGTTAATGAAGCAGAAGTAGAAGGTTTTCTGGAATTCTCTTGCTTTTTCTATGATCCAACAGACGTTGCCAATTTGATCTCTGGTTCTTCTGCCTTTTCCAACCTAACTTATACGTCTGGAACTTCTCAGTTCACATACTGCTGAAGCCTAGCTTAAAGGCTTTTGAGCATTACCTTCCTGGCGTGAGAAATAAGAGCAATTGTGTGATAGTTTGACCATTCCTTGGCATTGCCCTTCTTTGGGATTGGAATGAAACCTGATCTTTTCCAGTCCTGTGGCTACTGCTGAGTTCTCAATTTGCTGGCAAATTGAGTGCAGCCTTTTCACAGCACCATCTTTTAAGATTTGAAATAGCTCAGCTGGAATTCCATCACCTCGACTAGCTTTGTTCATATTAATACATGGATCATGGAAAAACCAAGAGAGTTCCAGAAGAACATCTATTTCTGCTTCATTGACTGTGCCAAAGCCTATGACTGTGTGGATCACAATAAACTGGAAAATTCTGAAAGAGGAATACCAGACCACCTGACCTGCCTCCTGAGAAACCTATATGCAGGTCAGGAAGCAACAGTTAGAACTGAACACAGAACAACAGACTTCTTCCAAATAGGAAAAGGAGTACGTCAAGGCTGGATATTGTCACCCTGCTTATTTAACTTATATGCAGAGTACATCATGAGGAATGCTGGCCTGGAAGAAGCACAAGCTGGAATCAAGATTACCAGGAGAAATATCAGTAACCTCAGATATGCAGATGACACTACCCTTATGGCAGAAAGTGAAGAGGAAGTAAAAAGCCTCTTGAGGAAAGTGAAAGAGAACAGTGAAAAAGTTGGCTTGAAGCTCAACATTCAGAAAACAAAGATCATGGCATCTGGTCCCATCACTTCATGGGAAATAGATGGGGAAACAGTGGAAACAGTGTCAGACTTTATTTTTTTGGGCTCCAAAATCACTGTGGATGCTGATTGCAGCCATGAAATTAAAAGACGCTTACTCCTTGGAAGGAAAGTTACGACCAAACTAGATAGCATATTAAAAAGCAGAGACATTACTTTGCCAATAAAGGTCCGTCTAGTCAAGGCTATGGTTTTTCCCATGGTCATGTATGGATGTGAGAGTTGGACTGTGAAGAAAGCTGATCGCTGAAGAATTGATGCTTTTGAACTGTGGTATTGAAGAAGACTCTTGAGAGTCCTTTGGACTGCAAGGAGATCCAACCAGTCCATTCTAAAGGATATCAATCCTGAGTGTCCGTTGGAAGGACTGATGCTAAAGCTGAAACTCCAATACTTTGGCCACCTCATGGGAAGAGTTGACTCACTGGAAAAGACTCTGATGCTGGGAGGGATTGGGGGCAGGAGAAGAAGGGGATGACAGAGAATGAGATGGCTGGATGGCATCACCGACTCAATGGACATGAGTTTGAGTGAACTCTGGGAGTTGGTGATGGACAGGGAGGCCTGGCGTGCTGTGATCCATGGGGTCGCAAAGAGTCAGACATGACTGAGCCACTGAACTGACTGACTGAATGCTTCCTAAGGCCCACTTGACTTCATCCTCCAGGCTGTCTGGCTGTAGGTGAGTGATCACACCATCATGGTTATCTGGGTCATGAAGACCTTTTTTGTATAGTTTTTTTGTTTATTCTTGCCATCTCTTCTTAACATCTTCTGCTTCTGTTAGGTCCATACTGTTTCTGTCCTTTATTTTGTCAATCTTGGCAAGAAATATTCCCTTGGCATCTCTGATTTTCTTGAAGAGATCTCTAGTCTTTCCCATTTTTTACCCCAGACTGTCCATCAAAAATGGGTTTACTTGACAGCAGCAAAGATTGAAATTCAGAGTCTTGAACTATGGCAAGCCATGTGCAAGGAAAGGAGGTCTCTTTTGAAGAGGAGAAAAGGAAGTTGGCAAGGCTATAGTAAACAGAGTATCCAGGGGAGGAACTGAAAGTTCAAAGTATAGTGTCTTTTCATTAGCTGAGTTGTGACAATCTCTCATTGGCAAGAAGAGGAAGGTAAAGATTTACTGGAATTGAAGCAAATGACATCTAATAAGAAAGCTTTCCCAAGATATTTGGACCAGATCTGGTAGAAGATTGTCACCAAACCTTTGATGATGACATACCATTTCAAATGAGCCCCAGTTTCTATGAACTTGATAGCATATGGATTTAATAAACAGAAACCTCAATTAAAATAGAATTGAAAGACCAGAAAGGGAAACTATGAGAGCGTTAGAGGCTCTGGTAGGACTGGGTTGTTATTTAGTTCAAATCAGAGTTATCACTTTTCATCAAACCAATAATTCTTTAATTTTCTATCTTGTTTTCCTTTTATGAGGCCAATTATTTGGCTTCTGTAGCAAGTTGTTCTAAATTATAATTTGGGGAAGTACTCTTTGGACCATGACAGCCATGTGGTGGTGAAGGGGCTTGTGTAACTCAATGAAGCTATGAGCCATGCTGTGTAGGGACACCAAGATGGGCGGGTCATAGTTAAGTGTTTTGACAAAACGTGGTCCACTGGAGAAGGAAATGGCAACTCACTCCAATAGTCTTGCCTGGAGAACCACATGAACAGTATGAAAAGGCAGAAAGATATGACACCAGAAGATGAGCACCCCCAGATTAGAAGGTGTCCAATATACTACTGGGGAAGAGCAGAGGGCAACTACTAATAGCTCCATCAAGAAAGAAATGACTGGTCCAAAAAAAAAATGATGCTCAGCTCTGGATGTGTCTGGTGGTGAAAGTTAAGTCTGATGCTTTAAAGAATAATATTGCATAGGAAACTGGAATGATAGGTCCATGAGTCAAGGTAAATTGGCTATGGTCAAGCGGGAGACAATAAGATTGAACATTGGCATCTTATGGATGAGTGAAATAAAATGGATGGGAATGAGTGAATTTAAATCAGATGAACATTATATCTATCATTGTGGGCAAAAAATGGAGTAGCCCTCATAGTCAACAAAAGAGTCCAAAATGCAGCACTTGGGTGCAGTCTCAAAAAGCAACAGAATAATCTTTCATTTCCAAAACAAACCACTCAATGTCACAGTAACCAAGTTTATGTCCCAACCTCTATGCCAAAGAAGCTGAAGTTGAACAGTTCTACGAAGACCTACAACACCTTCTAGAAATAATACCAAAAAAAGATGTCCTTTTCATCATAGGGGATTGGAATGCAAAAGTAGGAAGTCGCGCGATACCTGGAGTAACAGGCAAGTGTGGCCTTGGAGAACAAAATGAAGCAGGGCAAAGGCTAACAGAGTTTTGGCACGAAAACATGCTGGTCGTGGCAAATATCAATTTCCAACACATGAGCTAAATCTGTACAAAGATATCACCAAATGGCCAATACTGAAATCAGATTAATAATATTCTTTGCATCCAAAAATGAAGGAGCTCTATACTGTCTCAAAAACAATACCTGAAGCTGACTGTGACTCAGATCATGAGCTCGTTATTGCAAAATTCAGGCTTAAGTTGAAGAAAGTAGGGAACATGTAGGCCATTCAGGTATGACCTAAATAAAAATCCCTCATGATTCTAAGTGGAGGTGATGAATAGATTCAGGGGACTAGATCTTGTACACAGAATACCTGAAGAACTATGGACAGAGGTTTGTAACACTGTTTAGGAGGCAGTGACCAAAACATCCCAAAGCAAAAGAAATGCAGGAAGGCAAAGTGGTTGTCCGAGGAGGCTTTACAAATAGCTGAGGAAAGAAGAAAAGTGAAAGGCAAGGGAGAAGGGAAAGATTAATGTAGACTGAATGCAGACTTTGGGAGAATAGCAAGGAGAGATAAGAAAGCCTTCTTAAGTGAACAATGCAAAGAAACAGAGGAAAACATAGAATGGGAAAGACTAGAGATCTCCTCAAGAAAATTGGAGAGATCAAGGGAACATTTCATGCAAGGATGGCCATGATAAAGGACAGAAACGGTAGGGACCTAAGAGAAGCAGCAGAGGAGATTAAGAAGAGGTGACAAGAACACAGAACTATACTATAAAGGTCATAATGACCCAGATAACCACAGTGGTGTTCACTCACCTAGAGCCGTTCCGTTCCGTTCCGTCGCTCAGCCGTGTCCAACTCTATGCGATCCTGTGGACTGTAGCCTACCAGTCTTCTCGGTCCATGGGATTCTCCAGGCAAGAATACTGGAGTGGGTTACCGTTTCCTTCTCCAGGGGATCTTCCCAACCCAGGGATCGAACCTGGGTCTCCCGCATGGGAGGCAAACACTTTAACCTCTGAGCCACCAGGGAAGCCCAACCTCAAATGTGAAGTCAAGTAGGCCTTAGGAAGTATCACTACAAACAAAGCTAGTGGAGGTGATGGAACTTCAGCTGAGCTATTTAAAATTCTAAAAGATGATGCTGTGAAAGTGCTGCAGTCCACATGCCAACAAATTTGGAAAGCTCAGCAGTGGCTACAGGACTGGAAATTTCAGTTTTCTTTCCAGTCCCAAAGAAGGGCAATGACAAAGAATGTTTAAACTACTGTACAATTGCTCTCATTTCACATGCTAGCAAGTTTATGCTCAAAAACCTTCAACCTAGGCTTCAACAGTACATGAAACAAGAACTTTCAAATGTACAATCTGGGTTTAGAAAAAGCAGAAGAACAAGAGATTAAATTGCCAACACTTGTTGGAACATGGAGTAAACAAGGGAGTTCCAGAAAAACATTACTTCTGCTTCATTGACTATGCTAAAGACTTTGTGTGGATCACAACAAACTGTGAAAAATTCTTAAAGAGATGGGAGTACCAGACCACCTCACCTGTTTCCTGAGAAACTTGTTTGCTTGTCAAGCAGAAACAGTTAGTACTGGACATGGAACAACAGATGGGTTCAAAATTGGGAAAGGAGTATGCCAAAGCTGTATTTTGTCACCCAGCTTGTTTAACTTATATGCAAAATACATCATGTAAAATCCTGGGCTGGATGAATCACAAGCTGAAATCAAGGTTGCTAGGAAAAATATCAACAAATTTCAATATGTAGATGATACCACTCTAATGGCAGAAAGTGAAGAGGAACTAAAGAGTCTCTTGAGGAGAGTGAAAAAGCTGGCTTAAAACTCAACAGCCAAAAAAGTAAGATCATGGCATCCAGTCCCATCACCTCATGGCAAACAGATGGGGGAAAGTGGAAATAGTGACAGATTTTATTTTCTTAGACTCCAAAATCACTGTAGATGGTGACTGCAGCCATGAAATTAAAAGATGCTTGCTCCTTGGAAGAAAAGTTGTAACAAACCTGTGCTGTTCTTAGTCACTCAGTCGTGTCCAACTGTTTGAGACCTCATGGACTGTAGCCTGCCAGGCTCCTCTGTCCACCAGGCAAGAATACTGGAATGGGTTGTTATGCCCTCCTCCAGGGGATCTTCCCAATCCAGGAATTGAACTGGGGTCTCCTGCATTGCAGGCGGATTCTCCACCAACTAAGCCACCAGGAAAGCTCAAGAATACTGGAGTTGGTAGCCTATCCATTCTCCAGGGGAACTTCCCAACCCAGGATTTGAACCAGGGTATCCCACATTGCAGGCAGATTCTTTATCAGATAAGCTACCCGAGAAGCCCATGACAAACCTAGATAGCATATTAATAAGCAGAGACATCAGTTTACTGATGAAGGTCCATAGAGTTCAAGCTATGATTTTTCCCTTAGTCATGTATGGATATGAGAGTTGTACCATAAAGAAGGCTATGTGTGTGTTAGTTGCTCAATCGTGTCTGACTCTTTGTGATCCCATGGACTGTAGCTAGCCAGGCTCCTCTGTCCATGGAATTCTCCAGGCAAGAATATTGGAGTGGGTTACCAATACCTTCTCCAGGGAATCTTCTTAACCCAGGAATCAAACCCAGGTTTCCAGCATGGCAGGCAGATTCTTTACCATCTGAGCCACCAGGGAAGCCCAAGGAAGGCTGCATGGTGAAGAACTGATGCTTTCAAATTGTGGTTCTGGAAAAGACTCTTGAGAGTCCTCTGGACTTCAAGATCAAACCAGTCAATCCTAAATGATATCATTGGAAGGACTGCTCCAATACTTTGGCCATTTGATGAGAAGAGCCAACTCATTGGAAAAGACCTTGCTGCTGGGAAAGATTGAAGGCAAGAGGAGAAGAGGGTGGCAGAGGATGAAATGGTTCGATAGCATCACCAACTCAAGGGACATGAATTTGTGCAAACTCTGGGAGATAGTGCAGGACAGAGGAGCCTGGCATGCTGCAGTCCATGGGGTCACAAGAAGTTGGACAAGATTGTTAAACCACAACAGCACTGGGAGATAGTGCAGGACAGAGGAGCCTGGCATGCTGCAGTCCATGGGGTCACAAGAAGTTGGACAAGATTGTTGAACCACAACAGCAGAACATCTAGATAACTTGATATCGTCCACATCAGCCTTCAGGATTTGTGACAAATTCTAAGTAAAACCCTGAGTCATTATGGTCCAGGTAAATTGCTTTTATTTCCAGGTAAAGCAAAAGGTGTTGGCTGGCTTCATCATCTAGAATACTAAAGAATGTACTGCATAAATATTGAAGAATTTGCTTCCAGTGGGGATGGATATTAGTAGTGATGAGGGTTAAGGACAATAGGGTATTGGGATAATAACATTTATTATTCAGAGGTCCTGGACAAATCCATGCGCTCCATTTTTAGGTTTTTCCACTGCTAAAATAGAAATATTCAAGGGTTAGTCCAAGGATAACGTGACTTTGAACCTTTAATCTTCTATTCAGACGTTATGTCTTGCAGAGCTTCTTTACTTTTAGATACTGATTGATTCTGAGAAGAGGTTTTGAGGGATCTATTAAAATCTTGATGGGAGGTGCACTGTGAATTTTTCCAATATCAGGTGGAGATTTTGCTCATTAGGAAGTTGGGAACCAATCCAACAGGGTCAGATGATCTGTTTCTAGAATCAGCTGTAGTACCATCAGACACAGAGGAAATAAATAATTCACATAGTTGGCTGCTTTGATGACTACTGTCAAATTCTAGAATTATTGGTTCCCTTTTTTGAGAAAGAAATTCTGACATACTTTTCTAAGAAATTATCAGCCTAATAAATGGGTTGGGGCAAAGGCACTAAGGGGAAAAGTGTATGTTATTTCTCAACCAGCCTGAACAAAAGGAAATGGATTTAGAGAGAAGAACCTCTTAGAGATCCCTTTTAATACTCCAAGACAGGGGATGCTTATAGTAGTGTGATTGAGCACTGAGAGTATGGCTCCTGTGTCAGTTAGGACTGGAAGTGTTAGTCACTCAGTCATGTACAACTCTTTGCAACCCCATGGATTTTAGCCTGCTAGGCTCCACTGTCTATGGAATTCTCCAGGCCAGAATACTGGAGTGAGTAGCATTTCCCTTCTCCAGGGGATCTTCCTGACCCAGAGATCCTTCAAGCTTTTCCCTATTAACAGTTTTCATCAAATACTGAGTTTGGCATTTACTGATGAGCTAATATAAGTTGGAGAAACCAGATTAAGTTTTAGTGACAATATTAAATTACTCAGCAAATTTGTGAGGATCTTTGGTTACGTTACTTTGCCAACAAAGGTCCGTCTAGTCAAGGCTATGGTTTTTCCCGTGGTCATGTATGGATGTGAGAGTTGGACTGTGAAGAAAGCTAATTGCTGAAGAATTGATGCTTTTGAACTGTGGTGCTGGAGAAGACTCTTGAGAGTCCCTTATACTGCAAGGAGATCCAACCAGTCCATTCTAAAGGAGATCAATCCTGGGTGTTCATTGGAAGGACTGATGCTAAAGCTGAAACTGCAATACTTTGGCCACCTCATGCGACAAGTTGACTCACTGGAAAAGACTCTGATGCTGGGAAAGGTTGGGGGCGGGAGGAGAAGGGGACGACAGAGAATGAGATGGCTGGATGACATCACCGACTCTGCGGACATGAGTTTGAGTGAACTCCGGGAGTTGGTGATGGACAGGGAGGCCTGGCGTGCTGTGATTCATGGGGTCGCGGAGAGTCGGACATGACTGAGCGACTGAACTGAACTGAAAGTTTCAATGGAGCAACCACACAGAGAACAAGGCCTTAACTAGAAAGGATGAAACCTTTAAGTAGAACCTGAATAAAATCTAAGGACCTTCAAAACACAAAGAGGGTAGAAGCTTAAACCCAAGAGAAAGACTTATCCTCAAACTCCAGGGCAGAATGTGGAGATGCACTGTTATGTAATCTTAATAAGGGCTTCAGCCAACCCCATGAGGAGTTCTGAAGCTAGGACAACTTTTCCCAGGGGAAGACAGGGAGAAGGGTCTCTATGCTCATGTAGGTTGGGTTTGGATGCAAGCTGCCCTGGAAAGAGATAATGCTCCTTGACTGCCACACTCCCCAAGGTGGTTTGGCAGTGGGGGAGTAAGTCATTCATTCTTGCAGGGGGATCTGAGTAGCACATCAAAGAATCCACCACACAGAATTTCAACCTCAAACTGATAGTGAGGCATTACAGCAGAGTCTCTGAAATCAGACTGTTCCATTTGAAATTCATCTCCATTACTTTTCTGAACAATTACTCTGTGCCTCGAATTCCTTATCTGTAAAGTGGGCTGGTGGTGTTACACCTTCACAGTTGTTAAGACAAGTTAACATTAATATTTGTAAGGCATAATGCATTTGGAAGAGTGACTAGCACATTAGTAAACATTTCATAAGTATTTTTAAAAGGACACTAGAAATCCAATCATAACATAAATTTTGAATTGTAACAGTATCTTGGAGGATCAGGTGGGGTGGTGCTATCCCACAGTATAACACTCTATTATTCAATAGACATGTCTTCTTTTTCGAGTATCTCCTCTAGAATGCCCTGGGCAGCAGATTTTTTCCACTTCTTCCCTCCTTCTGGTGACTATATCCTTCTGCTTCCTTCTTCATGATATGCAGAGTGATTTTCTTCTTACTGCTAAGCCCAGATCTCCCCCAAGACTTCCTTCTACCCCATCTACATCCAAGTGGCCAAACATTAAATATTTTAGGTCATACAGTCTTTATTGCAACTCTGCCCTGATACCGTGAAAGCAGCCAGAGACGATTGTCAATGAATGGGTGGGGATGTGTTTAAATAAAGTGAAGTCATTCAATTGTGTCCAACTCTTTGCGACTCCATGGACTGTAGCCTACCAGGCTCCCTCCTTCATGGGATTCTCCAGGCAAGAGTACTGGAGTGGGTTGACTTTTCCTTCTCCAGTCAATCTTCCTGACACAGGGATCAAACCCAGATCTCCAGCATTGCAGACAGACGCTTTAACCTCTGAGCCACCAGGGAACACCTTCATTTACAAAAACAGAGGAAGGCTGAACTTTGCCCAAAGGCTATAGTTTACCAGCTCCTGCTCCATTCCTTCGTGATTTTAACAAACTCCTCCAACAAAGTCAGTCTTACTTTATGGATGATTCCCATATCATCTGCTAAGATACTTTTTCTATATCTGTATCCCTGTTGTTGGGGCTTCTCTGGTGGCTCAGTGGTAAAGAATCCATCTGCCAATTTAGTAGATGGGTTCATCCCTGGGTCAGAAAGAGCCCCAGGAGAAAGAAATGGCAACCGATTCCAGTATTCTTGCCTGGGAAATTCCATGGACAGAGGAGCCTGGTGGGCTACAGCCCATGGGGTTGCAAAAGAGTTAGACACAACTTAGAGAATAAACAACAATCCCTTTTGTTATTCTTTGCATTAAACCCAAGACCATCCGACTCCTAGACCAAAGCCCTGGCAAGCTGATCCATATAGTGGGAGATCAATTCAGATCAGTTCAGTTCCTCAGTAGTGTCCTACTCTTTGCAACCCCATGGACTGCAGCACGCCAGGCTTCCGGTCCATCATCACCTCCTGGAACTTGCTCAAACTCATGTCCATCGAGTTGGTGATGCCATCCAATGATTTCATCTTCTGTCATCCCCTTCTCCCCCAGCCTTCAATCTTTCCCAGAATCAGGGTCTTTTCCAATGAGTCAGTTCTTTGCATGAGGTGGCCAAAGTGTTGGAGTTTCAGTTTCAGCATCAGTCCTTCCAATGAATATTCAGGGATGATCTACTTTAGAGTTGAATGGTTTGATCTTCTTGCAGTCCAAGGGACTCTCAAGAGTCTTCTCCAACACCACAGTTCAAAAGCATCAATTCTTCATTGCTCAGTTTTCTTTACAGTCCAACTCTCACATCCATACATGACTACTGGAAAAACCATAGCTTTGACTAGATGGACCTTTGTTTGCAAAGTAATGTCTCTGCTTTTTAATATGCTGTCTAGGTTGGTCAAAACTTTTCTTCCAAGGAGCAAGCATCTTTTAATTTCATAGCTGCAGTCACCATCTCCAGTGATTTTGGAGCCCAAGAAAATAAAGTCTATCACAGTTTCCATTGTTTCCCCATCTGTTTGCCATGAAGTGATGGGACCAGATGCCATGGTCTTTGTTTTTTGAATGGTGAGTTTTAAGCCAACTTTTTCACTCTCCTCTTTCCCTTCCATCAAGAGGTTCTTTAGTTCTTATTTGCTTTCTGCCATTATGGTGGTGTCGCCTACACATCTGAGGTTATTGATATTTCTCCTGGCAATCCTGAGTCCAGCTTTTTCTTCATCCAGCCTGATGTTTCTCATGATGTACTCTGCATATAAGTTAAATAAGCAGGGTGACAATATACAGCCTTGATGTACTCCTTTCCCTATTTGGAACCAGTCTGTTGTTCCATGTCTGGATCTAACTGTTGCCTCCTGACCTCCATACAGATTTCTCAGGAGGCAGGTCAGGTGGTCTGGTATTTCTATCTCTTTCAGAATGTTCCACAGTTTGTTGTGATCCACACAGTCAAAGGCTTTGGCATAATCAATAAAGCAGAAGTAGACATTTTTCTGGAACTCTCTAGCTTTTTTGATGATCCAGTGGATGTTGGCAATTTGATCTCTGGCTTCCTCTGCCTTTTCTAAATCCAGCTTGAACATCTGGAAGTTCACTGTTCATGTACTGTTGAAGCCTGGCTTGGAGAATTTTGAGCATTACTTTACTAGCATGTGAGATGAGTGCAATTGTGTGGTAGTTTGAGCATTCTTTGGCATTGCCTTTCTTTGGGATTGGGATGAAAACTGACCTTTTCCAGTTCTGTGGCCACTGCTGAGTTTCCCAAATTTGCTGGCATTTTGAGTGCAGCACCTTCACAGCATCATCTTTTAGGATTTGATATAGCTCAACTAGTATTCCATCACCTCCACTAGCTTTATTCATAGTGCTGCTTCCTAAGGCCCACTTGACTTCATATTCCAGGATGTCTGACTCTAGATCATACCATCGTGATTATCTGGGTCGTGAAGATCTTTTTTGTACAGTTCTTCTGTGTTTTCTTGCCACCTCTTCTTAATATCTTCTGCTTCTGTTAGGTCCCTACAATTTCTGTCCTTTATTGTGCCCATCCTTTGCATGAAATATTCCCTTGGTATCTCTAATTTTCTTGAAGAGATCTCTAGACTTTCCCATTCTCTTGTTTTCCTCTATTTCTTTACACTGATCACTGAGGAAGGCTTTCCTATCTCCTATTTCTCATCTTTATCTTATCTCTTATCTTATCTCATATCTTCTATCTCTTATCTTTCCAATCTGCTTGCTTTTCTTTGGCACTGTGCATTCAAATGGGTATATCTTTCTTTTTCTCCTTTGCCTTTGGCTTCTCTTCTATTCACAGCTATTTGTAAGGCCTCCTCAGACAGCCATTTTGCCTTTTCCAAGGACAGACAAATAGGAAATGACTGAGATGGAATTCAAAACCAGACCTTGTAACTCTTAGATACTATTCTCTGGTCTACATTAATAGCCATACTAATATTTTTGCCAAAGAATGCTCAAACTACCGCACAATTGTACTCATCTCACATGCTAGTAAAGTCATGCTCAAAATTCTCCAAGCCAGGCTTCAGCAATATGTGAACCGTGAACTCCCAGATGTTCAAGCAGGTTTCAGAAAAGGCAGAGGCACCAGAGATCAAATTGCCAACATCTGCTGGATCATGGAGAAAGCAAGAGAGTTCCAGAAAAACATCTATTTCAACATTCTGACAGACATGGGAATACCGGACCACCTGACCTGCCTCTTGAGAAACATGTATGCAGATCAGGAAGCAACATTTAGAACTGAACATGGAACAACAGACTGGTTCCAAATAGGAAAAGGAGTACGTCAAGGCTGTGTATTGTCACCCTGCTTATTTAACTTATATGCAGAATACATCATGAGGAACGCTGGGCTGGAAGAAGCATGGGCTGGAAGAAGCACAAGCTGGAATCAAGATTGCCGGGAGAAATATCAATAACCTCAGATATGCAGATGACACCACCCTTATGGCAGAAAGTGAAGAGGAACTCAAAAGCCTCTTGATGAAAGTGAAAGAGGAGAGTGAAATGGTTGGCTTTAAGCTCAACCTTCAGAAAACAAAGATCATGGCATCTGGTCCCATCATTTCATGGGAAATAGATGGGGAAACAGTGGAAATAGTGTCAGAGTTTATTTTGGGGGGCTCCAAAATCGCTGTCGATGCTGATTGCAGCTATGAAATTAAAAGATGCCTACTCCTTGGAACAAAAGTTATGACCAACCTTGATAGTATATTAAAAAGCAGAGACATTACTTTGCCAACCAAGGCCCGTCTAGTCAAGGCTATGGTTTTTCCAGTGGTCATGTATGGATGTGAGAGTTGGACTGTGAAGAAAGCTGATCCCTGAAGAATTGATGCTTTTGAACTGTGGTGCTGGAGAAGACTCTTGAGAGTCCCTTGGACTGCAAGGAGATCCAACCAGTCCATCCTAAAGGAGATCAATTCTGGGTGTTCATGGGAAGGACTGATGCTAAAGCTGAAACTCTAATACTTTGGCCACCTCATGCGACAAGTTGACTCACTGGAAAAGAGTCTGATGCTGGGAGAGATTGGGGGCAGGAGGAGAAGGGGACGACAGAGAATGAGATGGCTGGATGGCATCACCGACTCAATGGACATGAGTTTGAGTGAACTCTGGGAGTTGGTGATGGACAGGGAGGCCTAGTGTGCTGTGATTCATGGGGTCTCAAAGAGTCGGACACGACTGGGCAACTGAACTGAACTGAATATTTTTGAGTGTTTACCTTGTTGGAGAGCAAGAAAATTTCCTCTTCCTTTCTAGGTTCTTCCTGCTGGTCTAAGTATTAAATCAGTATGAGACAGATTAACAGGAGAAATCGAACACAAATTTAGTCATGTATTCTTGGGAGAGACTCAGAAAAACTCAATAACTCACCAAAAGTGTCAGAACCCTCACCTTAAATACCATGTTCAGCTGAAGACAAAACATGATGTTGGGAATACTGGTTTTGGGACCTCAAAAGGGTTTTAGGCAATTCTAATGGAAATGGAAAAGCAAATATTTGGTAAATAAATATTTTTTGAGCTGTTCAGATACAATGGGTCACAGATACACATTGATGTCTAGGCCCTGTTGAATCTTCCCCACACCCTTGACTATATTCTTTGCAGAGATATCTGGGGAATAAAGTATTTAAAAATTTTAAGCAGTTAAGAGGTAAGTAACAAGAAAAGCATCCTGAGTCTTCTATTTCTTAAAAATAATAAGCCTAAAGTAATCCTCATGCCCAAGAGGCACATTTTGAGCTGGCAAATTTTCATCCCCTACAACTTCATGCAAAAATTTAGTCTGTGTAATTGCACTTTTCTATCACAACAACTCAAAGAAGTTGTTATCCTTCAGTCTACTCAGTGGGAATACTGAGTCTCAGAAAAAATAAGTGACCTGATCAAAGCCAGGTACATGGTAAAGAAAGGCTGGAACCCAGAGAGTCTGAGGTTAAAACTCAGATGGCTGTTTACTGTGTCATGTTGCATTCATCATGCTGTGTCGTCACTCTTGTAGAGAATGTCAGAGACGAAGTGACTAATCTTTATGTTTAATCTCTTGTCCTGTCCCAGAACACTTTCTGAAGATTTTTGTCACACAAAGCATTTCCCAAGGGACTTACCAGGATCTGTCCTCACTCACCTGGAGCCTTCGGCCTCAAGAGTTTCCTCTCACTCTATAGCAATTCCTCTGAAAAATCCAACCCATTGGGGTCACAAATAACCCACTTTGGACTGATTTTTTCTCAACAGATAGAGTTCGTCTTAGATCTGCCCAAGACCAACACAGGGAAAATTCAGCGGGCAAAGCTTCGAGACAAGGAGTGGAAAAAGTCTGAGCAGGTCGGAGTCTAGTGATACCTGCAAGGTGCTTTACTGTGGATCCTGTCCTTCTTCCCCTTTAATTCCATTTGGGTCATCTGCCTTCCTCTGGGGATATGAGATTCTTTATGACAAAACATGATCTGATTTTTGTCTTTCCTTGGCTATTATTTCAAAATTGTGCCATGTTGGATATTGAAAAAAGAAAGAGAAAGGAGGAATGAGAAAGAGAGAAAAGGAGAGGAGAACAGAGGAAGGGGGGAGAGGAAAGAGAAATTAAAATAGCAGTAAAAAGAAATTGAGAAATAAGAAAAGGAGGGAGGGATCATGAGATGGAGGCCAGGAGGAAAGACGGAAATAATTAGAGGGAAGAAGAGAAATAGAAGGAGGAGAAAGGAAGAAATGAAGGAAAGAAAGAAGGTGGGAAGGTAGAAATGGGAAAAAAGAAAGACAGAACCCAATAAAATGTTAATAGTAAGAGAAAATGATAAAGGAAAATGATGGGAGACAGTAAGAAGGGGAGAAAGGGAGGAGAGAAGGAAACTTTTAGTTTTCTCCCACAAATAGTGACAAGAATCATGAAGAAAACTGGATCTTAGCTAGGAAACAAAAGGCTATGACACTCCGTCGCCATCCTAGGACATAATCTCCATGCAGAGAGGCTTGTGAGTGTGGTTGGAAAATTAGAATCATCCACAAGTAATTTCAGATTTGGGGGCAATCATGACCAGAGGAGGAGAAACACCATTTATTGAGTATTTGCCACATGCAAAGCACTGTCCATGCAAGCCATTTCATAAATACTATCATGTCTTATCTCTACGTGGCATCTACAGATTTCACATCATGGCTATGAGAATAGTACAGTCACCTCAAAAGGGTGGCCCTTCTCCCATGGCTTTTCTCTCTCATTTTTTTGTTATCTACTCTTCCTAGAATCAATAATAAAGTCATTTTTATTAAAGTTAAGACCCTAAGGATTATCTTTGGGGAAAACAAAGAAGTTATGTTGAAGAATAAAATATAGAGTCAGTTCCTGAGACTTCTGGATCCCACAGCCAGGGATCCAGGAGAGGGGTAAGGACTATGAGGGCTTTACCTATAACTAAGAGATGGAAGGTGAATCTTCCTAGCAGATTAAAGGTTAAAGTGAGTTGAAGAAGAAAACAAAGGGTCTCTGAGAGTCTATGACTCTTCTTCTTAAGAATCAGTTCAGCTCAGTTCAGTTGCTCAGTCGTGTCCGACTCTTTGCGACCCCATGAATCACAGCATGCCAGGCCTCCCTGTCCACCACCAATCCCAGAGTTCACTCAGACTCACCTCCATCGAGTCGGTGATGCCATCCAGCCATCTCACTCTCTGTCGTCCCCTTCTCCTCCTGCCCCTAATCCCTCCCAGCATCAGAGTCTTTTCCAGTGAGTCGACTCTAATACTTAGTAATAATAACAACAACAATAATAATATCAATTATTTATAAAGTACTTGCTAAGTGTCAGGCACTATGGCAAGATACCCATATATTAATCTCACTTTTCAATTCAAGTTCTATTATTTTTTCCCATTTTACAGTGGAAAATCCTAAGACTTGGAGAGATTCAGTGATGTTCTGCAAAGTCACATAGATGGTAAATGACAGCATCAGGTTCAAACACAGGCCTATCTGCTTATAATGTCCATGCATTTCTTTGCTTGCCTTCATCTCTAACGCTTACTTCTCTTAAAATAATCTTTTAAATATTCCCTAGAGAGAGGGGTAGCAGTGTAGGAAGATCTTGAGCTCACATGCTCCCAGGGACACACCAAATATATACCTACATATATAACAATTCCTCTTGAAGAATACTTCAGGACTGATTGAATAACGACTGCACATAGGCAGACCACATAGAAATAGGTAAGAGAGATGGAGACATGGTATTCACGGGAATCCCACCCCTATCACAGCAATCTTCAGTAGGAAGCAATATTACTGAAGGGTCCGAGTGCAAATTTATCCTCCCTGGGACACAGTGAAAATAGTTTAAAGGACTCCTAGACCACACAAGAAAGAAACCCATTTGCTAACCCTAGTGAAAAGTGAAAGTGTTAATATCTCAGTCATGTCTGACTCTTAGTGACCCCATGGAATGTAGCCCACCAGGCTCCTCTGTTCATGGAATTCTCCAGGCAAGAATACTGGAGTGGGGAGCCATTCCCTTATCCAGAGTATCTTCCTGATCCAGGGATTGAATCTGACTCTCCTTTATTGCAGGTAGATTCTTTATCATCTGAGCCACCAGCCAAAATGACAGGAAACAGCTGGAGCCCTCTCCAGGGTCAGAGGTGCTGATAAGCACCACTGCTCCTCTGACTCCCTGTGACCCATGCCTGCTCCAGCTCCAGCCACTTGCCAAGGCAGCCTTGACCCAGGAACTATACTTAATCATGCTCTACTGCAGCTCTAGTCACCTTACCAAGGTGACCTTGGGTTTAGCATTCCCCAGTGACTTTTCTGACCTAGGTCAAATATAGCTCCAGCTGGCCTGTGAAAGGTGCCAGGTGAAAGTAGTCTACACAAGGGATGTTCCCACACAAGACCACTCCTTAAAGAACAAGAGAGGTATGTCTTTTGTTTAATACACAGAAACAAAAGTCAAACAAAATGAGGAAACAGAGGAATATGTCCCAGATGGAAGAACAAAATAAAACCCCAGAAAAGCTTAAATAAAACAGAGATGAGTTATTTACCTGATAAAGTGTTCAAAGAAATCATCATGAGGATGCTCGTTGAATTTAGGAAAGATTGCAGAACCTCAGTGAGAATTTCAACAAAGACTTAGAAAATATAAGAAAGAATCAATCAGAAACAAAGAATACAATAACTAAAATTTAAAATATACTAGAGGAAGGAGCGGAGAAGGCAATGGCAAGCCACTCCAGTACTCTTGCCTAGAAAATCGCATGGACAGGGGAGCCTGGTGGGCTGCAGTCCATGGGGTCGCTACTAGTCGGACACGACTGAGCGACTTCACTTTCACTTTTCACTTTCACACATTGGAGAAGGAAATGGCAACCCACTCCAGTGTTCTTGCCTGGAGAATCCCAGGGACGGGGGAGCCTGGTTGGCTGCCGTCTATGGGGTCACACAGAGTCGGACACGACTGAAGTGACGCAGCAGCAGCAGCAGCAGAGGAAGGAGATCCAACCAGTCCATTCTAAAGGAGATCAATCCTGGGTGTTCATTGGAAGGACTGATGCTAAAGCTGAAACTCCAATACTTTGGCCACCTCATGCGAAGAGTTGACTCACTGGAAAAGACTCTGATGCTGGGAAAGGTTGGGGGTGGGAGGAGAAGGGGACGACAGAGAAAGAGATGGCTGGATGGCATCACCGACTCTGTGGACATGAGTTTGAGTGAACTCCGGGAGTTGGTGATGGACAGGGAGGCCTGGCGTGCTGTGACTCATGGGGTCACAAAGAGTCGGACACGACTGAGTGACTGAACTGAACTGAACTGAACTGAGAGGTAATCAATTGCAAAGTAGATGATACAAAAGAATGAATAAAAAATCAGGAAGATGGAATAGTGGAAATCATTCAATTAGAACATGAAAAAGAAGAAAGAAAATTTTTAAATGATGAGAGTTTAAGAGATCTCTGAGATAACCTCAAGCATTCTAACATTTGTATTATAGGGGTCCCAGAAGAAGAAAAAGAGAAAGGGACAGAAAACTGATGTGAAGAGATAATGACTGAAAGCTTTCATAACCTGGGGAAGGATATAGACATGCAAATATAGGAAGAATAGAGAGTCCCAAACAAAATGAATCCAAAGAGATCCATAGCAAGACGGCAAAAATCAAACATAAAGAGAGAATCTTAAAGGCAGTCAAAGAAAAACAGCTAATCACATACAAGGAAACCCCAGAGAGAATCTTAAAGGCAGTAAAAGAAAAACAGCTAATCACATACAAGGAAACCCCATGACTACCGGTGGATTTTTCAGAAGAAACTTTACAGGCAAGATATATTTAAAGTACTGAAAGGGAAAAACTCAACCTAGCATACTCTATCTGGCAAGGTTGGCACTAAAAATTAAAAGAGAGATAAAGAGTTTTCCAAAGAAGCAAAAACTAAAGGAGTTTATTGCCAATAAACCGACCTTATAAAAGTGTTAAAAGGTTTTCTATAAACAGAAAAGAAAGATCACAACTAGAAATAAGAAAATATGTAAAAGGAAAAAATTCACTGGTAAAGGCAAATATATAGTAAAAGCAATGGATCAGCCACTTAAAAATCTAGTACAAAGGTTAAAAAACAAAAATGTAGTTCAATCAACTATAATTACAGTAAATAATTCAGAGATACACAAAATAAAACGATATAAAATATGACATCAAAAACATAAAGTATGGGAGGGTGATAAAAATGCAGTGCTTTTAGAATGTTTTTAAATTTAACCAACTGTTAGCTTAAAACAGATGGTTAAATATGCAGGTTGGTATAGATGAATCTCATGGTAACTGCAAACCAAAAAACCCTACAATGGATATACAAAAATAAAGAGAAAGGAATCCAAACAGAAGACTAAAGGAATCCATCAAACCACAAGGAAGAGACCAAAAGAAGGAAACAGGAACTACAAAACAACTGAGAGACAATTAGCAAAATTGCAATAAGTACATGTCTATCAATAACTACTTTAAATGTAAATAGACTAAATGCTCTAATCAAAAGACATAGGGTAACTGGAAGGATATTAAAAACAAAACAAAAATGAAAAATGAGAGCCACGTATATACTGCCTATGAGAACCTCACCTCTCAGATACAAAGATACACATAGACTGAAAGTGAAGGTATGGGAAAAGCTATTCTATGTATATGGAAAATAAGAGGAAACTGGGATAGCAATACTCAGGTTAAATGAAATAGACGTTAATACAAGACTGTAATAAGGAACAAGAAAGGGCATCACATGATGATAAAGAGGCCAGTCCAACCAAAGGTTGTAACCTTTATAAATCTTCATGTATCCTAACATGGGAACACTGAGACATAATAAGCAGACTTTTGGACTCAGTGGAACAAGGAGAGGGTGGGATGATTTGAAAGAATAGCAGTGAAGCGTGTACACTTCCATATGTAAAACAGATAGCCAGTGGGAGTTTGCTGTATGACACAGGGTACCCTATGAAAACCTAGAGGGATGGGGAGGGGGGGAAAAAGGGGAGGGGCGTTCAGAAGGGAGGGGACACATGTATGCCTATGGCCAATTCATGTTGATGTATAGCAAAAATCACCACAATATTGTAATTAATAAATAAAAATATTAATAGCAATAAGGGAGAAATAGACAACAATGCAATAATAGTGGGGATTTTAATATCCAACATACATCAATGGATAGATCATTCAGGCAGAAAATAAGTAAGTAAATACTGGTTTTAAATGACACATTAGACCTTGATTTGTATATACACACACATACACACACACATATATATTTATATAAAACATTCCTTCTAAAACCAGAAAATACATATTCAAGTGCACATGGAACATTCTCAAGGACATGATAGACCACACACACACACAAAATCCCACTACTTTTAAGAAGATTGAAATCATATCAAGCATATTTTTCGGCTATAAATGTATGAAACTAGATATCAACTACAGAAAATATTGGAAAACAAACATAACCACACAGGCAATAGATGACATGCTTGTAAACAATCAATGTGTTAATGAAGAGTTCTAAAGGAACTAAAAACACCTGGAGATAAATGAAAATAGAAACAGTAAAAGAAGTTCATGGTGATACTGGACTTCTTCAAGAAATGAAAATGCTGAATAAGGAATGCAAATATACATTTGAAGGAATAAAAAAATAAGAAACAAAGACCAAAGTCAGTAGAAGGAAGGAATTAAGAAAGATTAGAACAGCAGTAAATACAACGGAGACTAAAAACACAATAGAAATGGTCAGTGAAACTACAAGTTGATTCTTGGAAAAGATAAACAAACTCAAAAAATCTTATCCAGACTTACTAAGAAAAAAAGAAAGAGAGCCCAAATAAATAACATTAGAAATGAAAGAGGAAAAAATTACAGCTGACACCACAGAAATACAAAGGATCATAAAAGAACGCTAAAATAATCATATGCCAACAGATTATACAGTCTAGAAGAAATGGATAAATTCCTAGAAACATTCAAGTTTCCAAGATTAAATCATGATGAAATAGAAAAACTGGCTGATCATTAATAACAAAATTGAATCAGTAATTTTTAAAAAATCCCCAAACAAAAGTTCAGGTGTAGATGACTCCAAGGGTAATTCTATAAATTCTTTAAAGAAGGGTTAAAGCCTACCTTTCTCATATCATTACAAAAAATTGAAGAGGTATGCATAATTCCAAGCTCATTTTATGAGGCCAAAATTACCCTAAAACAAAAACCTGGCAAAGAGGACTTCCCCAGTGGCTCAGTGGTAAAGAATCCATCTGCCAATTCAGGAAACACAGGTTCAGTCCCTGGCCTTGGAAGATCCCACATGCTGGAGCAACTAAGTCTGCATGCAACTATACAACTATTGAACCTGTGCTCCAAGAGCCTGGGAGCTGCAACTACTGAATCACCATGCCACAACTACTGAAGCCTATGAGCACTACAGCCCATGTGGTACAAGAGATGCCATTGCAACAAGAAACCCATGCACTGTAACTAGGGAGTAGTCCCCACCCTCGCCCCAACTAGGAAAGCAATGAAGACCCAGCACAGCCAAAAAATAAATAAGTAAAACTATTTAAATATATATATATATATATATCAGAAAGAAAAATAAAATTACAGGCCCAAATCCCTGATAAACAGAGACACAAAATCCTCAACAAAATATTAGTGAGTAAAATTCAACAGCCCATTATAAGGATCATATGCCATGATCAAGTGAGATTCATTCCACAATGCAAAGGTAGTTTAACATGCATAAGTCCATCCATGTAATAAAACATGGATGATGAATTGAGAAACATGTTAATGAATTGAGAATAAAAGTTACATAATTATCTCAATAGATGCAAAAAAGGCATCCAACAAAATTCAACATTCATTTTTAATAAAAAAAAAAAAACTTTTCAGAAAGTGGGTATAGAAGTTTCAGGTTGGTTTATTTCTCTTCCTCAATTCTTGTCTCATCACAATAAAAATTTGGAGTGATGGAATAAAGGGTTTAAAACAACAGTCAAGATAGAGCTCAGCTCAGCTTAGCTCAGCTCCAGCAGACAGATCTTTTATTAGACTGATACCTCCAAGACATGGGAGCAGGCTAACCCCAAAGAAGTCCTCCCTCTCTCTCTTGGCTTCCCGTTTTTTATATTTCCAGTCTCCACTTTTTGGTTATGTCCTGTTCAAAATGGGGCTTGTACCCACCACCAAACAATGAAAAAGAATGCAAATGGGCATAGGCTCAAAGCTGATTGACAAGTTATACAACAGCAGGCTGTGTTGTTTATGTCTTCCCATAATTCAGTCTGTTATAACCAGATGTAGAATATTTGTGAACCCCTGAAGGGCTCCTGTGATGGTGGGTTTTCAGTCTGTCTACCCTCTGATGTGGAGAAGGCAATGGCAACCCACTCCAGTACTCTTGCCTGGAAAATCCCATGGGCGGAGGATCCTGGTAGGCTGCAGTCCATGGGATCGCTAAGAGTCAGACACGACTGAGCGACTTCACTTTCACTTTTCACTTTCATGCATTGGAGAAGGAAATGGCAACCCACTCCAGTGTTCTTGCCTGGAGAATCCCAGGGACGGGGGAGTCTGGTGGGCTGCCATCTATGGGGTCGCACAGAGTTGGACACAACTGAAGTGACTCAGCAGCAGCAGCAGCAACCCTCTGATGGAGAAGGATAAGAGGCTCATGGAAGCTTCCAGATGGGGGAGATTGGCTGAGGGGGAAATTGGTCTTGTTCTGATGGGTGGGGCCATGCTCAGTGAATCTCTGATTCAATTTTCTGTTGATGGGTGGGGCTGGAAAAGGTCAATTTTCATTCCAGTCCCTAAGAAAGGCAATGTCAAAGAATGCTCAAACTACCACACAATTGCACACTTCTCACAGGCTAGCAAAGTAATGCTCAAAATTCTCCAAGCCAGGCTTCAACAGTTCGTGAACCGTGAACTTCCAGATGTTTGAGCTGGATTTAGAAAAGGCAGAGGAGCCAGAGATCAAATTGCCAACATCCGTTGGATCATCAAAAAAGCAAAAGAGTTCCAGAAAAACATCTATTTCTACTTTATTGACTATGCCAAAGCCTTTGACTGTGTGGATCACAACAAACTGGAAAATTCTGAAAAAGATGGGAATACCAGAACACCTGACTTGCCTCCTGAGAAATCTGTATGCAGGTGTCAGGAAGCAACAGATAGAACTGGACATGGAAAAACAGACTGGTTCCAAATAAGGAAAGGAGTACGTTAAGGCTGTATATTGTCACCCTGCTTATTTAACTCATACTTAGAGTACATCATGAGAAATGCTGGGCTGGATGAAGCACAAACTGGAATCAAGACTGCCGGGAGAAATTATATCAGTAACCTCAGATATGCAGATGACACCACCCTTATGGCAGAAAGTGAAGAAAAACTAAAGAGCCTCTTGATGAAAGTGAAAGAGGAGAGTGAAACAGTTGGCTTAAAGCTCAAAGTTCAGAAAACTAAGATCATGGCATCCGGTCCCATCACTTCATGGCAAATAGATGAGGAAACAGTGGAAACAATGTCAGACTTTATTTTCGGGGGCTCCAAAATCACTGTGAATGGTGAATGCAATCATGAAATTAAAGGTCCTTGCTCCTTGGGAAAAAGCTGTGACCAACCTAGACAGCATCTTAAAAAGCAGAGACATTACAACAAAGGTTCATCTAGTCAAAGCTATGGTTCTTCCAATAGTCATGTATGGATATGAGAGTTGGACTGTAACGAAAGTTGAGTGCTGAAGAATTGATGCCTTTGAACTGTGGTGTTGGAGAAGACTCTTGAGAGTCCGTTGGACAGCAAGGAGATCCAACCAGTCCATCCTAAAGGAAATCAGTCTTGAATATTCATTGGAAGGGCTGATGCTAAAGTTGAAACTCCAATACTTTGGCCACCTGATGCGAAGAACTGACTCACTGGAAAAATCCCTGATGCTGGGAAAGATTGAAGGCAGGAGAAGGGGACAACAGAAGATGAGATGGTTGTATGGCATCACCGACTCAAAGGACATGAGTTTGAGTAAACCCCGAGAGTTGGTGATGGACAGGGAGGCCTGGCGTGCTGCAGTCCATAGGGTCGCAGAGTTGGACACAGCTGAACAACTGAACTGAACTGAACGGGGCTCCTAGATGCCTAAAGTTACTTGGAGAAGGCCCTGTGGTTATTTTGTATCATACGCCAGTACCATACTGTCTTGATGACTGTGGCTTTGTAGTAGAGCCTGAAGTCCAGCAGGTTGATTCCCCCAGTTCCATTCTTCTTTCTCAAGATTGCTTCGGCTATTCGAGGTTTTTTGTATTTCCATACAAATTGTGAAATTTTTTGTTCTAGCTCTGTGAAAAATACCGTTGGTAGCTTGATAGGGATTGCATTGAACCTATAAATTAGTTTGGGTAGTATACTCATTTTCACAATATTTATTCTTCCAATCCATGAACATGGTATATTTCTCCATCTATTAGTGTGCTCTTTGATTTCTTTCACCAGTGTTTTATAGTTTCTATATATAGGTCTTTTGTTTCTTTAGGTGGATATATTCCTAAGTATTTAATTCTTTTCGTTGCAACTGTGAATGGAATTGTTTCCTTAATTTCTCTTTCTATTTTCTCATTATTAGTATATAGGAATGCAAGGGATTTCTGTGTGTTGGTTTTATATCCTGCAACTTTACTATATTCATTGATTAGCTCTAGCAGTTTTCTGGTAGAGTCTTTAGGGTTTTCTGTGTAGAGGATCATGTTATCTGCAAACAGTGAGAGTTTTACTTCTTCTTTTCCAATTTGGATTCCTTTTATGTTTTTTCTGCTCTGATTGCTATAGCCAAAACTTCCAAAACTATGTTGACAGTAGTGGTGAGAGTGGGCACCCTTGTCTTGCTCCTGACTTTAGGGGAAATGCTTTCAATTTTTCACCATTGAGGATAATGTTTGTTGTGGGTTTGTCATATATAGCTTTTATTATGTTGAGGTATGTTTCTTCTATTCCCGCCTTCTGGAGGGTTTTTATCATAAATGGGTGTTGAATTTTGTCAAAGGCTTTCTCTGCATCTGTTGAGATAACCATATGGGTTTTATTTTTCATTTTGTTAATGTGGTGTATTACATTGATTGATTTGCAGATATTGAAGAATCCTTGCTTTCCTGGGTAAAGCCCACTTGGTCATGATGTATGATCTTTTTAATGTGTTGTTGGATTCTGATTGCTAGAATTTTGTTAAGGATTTTTGCATCTATGTTCATCAGTGATATTGGCCTATAGTTTTCTTTTATTGTGGCACCTTTGTCAGGTTTTGGTATTAGGGTGATGGTGGCCTCATAGAATGAGTTTGGAAGTTTACCTTCCTCTGTAATTTTCTGGAAGAGTTTGAGTAGGATAGGTGTTAGCTCTTCTCTAAATTTTTGGTAGAATTCAGCTGTGAAGTCGTCTGGACCTGGGCTTTTGTTTGCTGGAAGATTTCTGATTACAGTTTCAATTTCCATGCTTGTGATGGGTCTGTTAAGATTTTCTATTTCTTCCTGGTTCAGTTTTGAAAAGTTGTACTTTTCTAAGAATTTGTCCATTTCTTCCAAGTTGTCCATTTTATTGGCATGTAATTGCTGATAGAAGTCTCTTATGATCCTTTGTCTTTCTGCATTGTCTGTTGTGTTCTCTCCATTTTCATTTCTAATTTTATTGATTTCGTTTTTCTCCCTTTGTTTCTTGATGAGTCTGGCTAGTGGTTTGTCAATTTTATTTACCCTCTCAAAGAACCAGCTTTTGGTTTTGTTGATTTTTGCTATGGTCTCTTTTGTTTCTTTTGCATTTATTTCTGCCCTAGGGCAGCATGTGCAGGATATGGGAAAGTCTTTGTGGTTATTTTGTAGCATATCTGTGATCTCTCCCAGGTGTGTCTAGAATGGGTTTTAGAGATCAGTTTATATTCCTTTCAGCTAGGGTACCCCTTACTGCTCATGCCTAAACTCGGACGTGACTGAGCAACTGAACTGAACTGAACTACCTACAGAAGGAGCATATATTAACATAATAAAGGCCATACGTGGTTCACAGCTAATATACGATGAAATGGTGAAAATCTGAAAGTGTTTCCTTTAAAGGAAAAGCTTAAGATCAGGAACAAGACAAACATACATATACCCACCACTTCTGTTCAACATAGTATTTGAAGTCCTAGCTGCAACAATTAGGAAAATAAAAGGAATAAAAATATCCAACTTGAAAGTAAGAAATAAAACTTAACCACTTGTGGGTGATGAACCTGAACATAGAAAACTTCAAAGATGCCATCAAAAAACTATTGAAACTAATAAATAAATGCAGTAAAGTTGCAACATACAAACAATACACCAAAATCTCTTGATTTTCTCTATACTATTAACAAAGTTTCAGCAAAAAAAAGAGCAATCTTGCTTATAATTTCATGAATTTATATTATCAGTTCAGTTCAGTTCATTTCAGTCGCTCAGTCATGTCCGACTCTTTGCGACCCCATGAATCACAGCATGTCAGGCCTCCCTGTCCATCACCAACACCCGGAGCTCACTCAAACTCATGTCCATCGAGTCAGTGATGCCATCCAGCCATCTCATTCTCTGTTGTCCCCGTCTCCTCCCGCCCCCAATCCCTCCCAGCATCAGAGTCTTTTCCAGTGAGTCAACTCTTCGCATGAGGTGGCCAAAGTATTGCAGTTTCAGCTTTAGCATCAGTCCTTCCAATGAACACCCAGGATTGATCTCCTTTAGAATGGACTGGTTGGATCTCCTTGCAGTCCAAGGGACTCTCAAGAGTCTTCTCCAGCGCCACAGTTCAAAAGCATCAATTCTTCGGCGATCAGCTTTCTTCACAGTCCAACTCTCACATCCATACATGACCATAGGAAAGACCATAGCCTTGACTAGACGGACCTTTATTGGCAAAGTAATGTCTCTGCTTTTTAATATACCATCTAGGTTGGTCATAACTTTCCTTCCAAGGAGTAAGCGAGTCAAGAAATAAAGCCAGTCTCACGTGGTCAGTTAATCTATGACAAAGGAGGCAAGAATATACAATACAGGAAAAGACAGTCTTCAAGAAATGACATTGGGAAAGCTGGACAGAACAAAAGAATAAATCAATAGCTTTCCTACACCATAATAGAAAAATATACTCAAAATATATTAAAGACTCAAATGTAAGATCAGAAACCATAAAACTCTTGGAAGAAAACATAGGCAATAGCCTCTTTGACTTTGGACTTAGCAATATTTTTAGAACCTCTCTCCTGAGGCAAGTGCAACAGAAGCAAAAACAAACAATTGGGACTACATCAAACTATTAAACTTCTGCACAGGAAAGGAAACCACCAGCAAAATTAGAAAGGCAATTTACTGAATGGGAGAAAATATTTGCAAATGATATATGCAGTAAAGGGTTAACAAACAAAATATATAAATAACTCATAAAACTCAATATAAAAAAAGTTTAAACCTGATTTTTAAAATGGAATGAAGACTTTAATATACATCTTTTCAAAGAAGACTTAAAGATGTTCAACAGTCACATGAATAGGTACTCAGTATCACTAATCATCAGGGAAATGAAAATCAATTCTCCAATGAAATATCGCCTAACACCTGTCAGAATGGCTATTTTAAAATAAACAAGAAACAGGCAAAAGTGTGGAGAAAAGGGTACGTTCAGGAACTTCTGGTGGGAATGTAAATTGGTAGAGCCACTATGGAAGAACAACATGGTGGTTCCCAAAGAGCTAAAATTAGAACACCATTATTGTTGATTTTGTTCAGTCACTCAGTTATGTTTGACTCTTTGGGACCCTGTGGACTGAAGCACGCTAGGTTTCCCTGTGCTTCACTGTCTCCCAGAGCTCGCTCAAACTCATGTCCCTTGAGTTGGTGATGCCATCCAACCACCTCATCTGTTGTCATCCCCTTTTCTCCTGCTTTAATATTTTCCAGCTTCAGGGTCTTTTCTAATGAGTCAGCTCTTTGAATCAGGTGGCCAAAGTACTGGAGCTTCAGCTTCAGCATCAGTCCTTCCAATGAACATTCAGGACTGATTTCCTTTAGGATGGACTGGTAGGATCTCCTTGCAATCCAAGGGACTCCTAAAGGTCTCCTCCAACACCACAGTTTGAAAGCATCAATTCTTTGGCACTCAACCTTCTTTATGGTCCGACTGTCACATTCATACATGACAAATGGAAAAACCATAGCTTTGACTAGATGGACCTTTGTCAGCAAAGTAATGTCTCTGCTTTTTAAGATGCTGTCTAGGTTGGTCATAGCTTTTTCCCCAAGGAGCAGGGACCTTTAATTTCATGGCTGCATCCCCCATCCACAGTGATTTTGGAGCCCAAGAAAATAAAATTTGTCACTGTTTCCATTGTTTTCCTACCTATTTGCCAGGAAGTGATGAGACAAGAGGCCATGACCTTCATTTTTAGAATGTTGAATTTTAAGCCAGCTTTTTAACACTTCTCTTTCACTCTCATGAAGAGGCTCTTTAGTTCCTGTTCACTTTCTGCCATAAGGGTGGTATCATTACATATCTAAGGTTACTGATAATTCTCCTGGCAGTCTTGATTCTAGCTTGTGATTCATCCAGCCTGGCATCCAACATTCGTTGGGTCATCGAAAAAGCAGGGGAATTCCAGAAAAACATCTACTTCTGCTTCATTGACTATGCTAAGGCCTTTGACTATGTGAATCACAACAAACTGCAGAAAATTCTTAAACAGATGGGAATACCAGACCACCTTCCCTGCTTCTTGAGAAACCTGTATGAAGGTCAAGAAGCAACAGTTAGAATTTGCTGTAGAACAAATGACTTGTTCAAAATTGGGAAAGGAGTACATCAAGGCTGTATATTGTCACCCTACTTATTTAACTTATATGCAGAGTACATCATGCAAAATGTTGGGCTGGGTGAATCACAAGCTAGAATCAAGATTGCCAGGAGAATGACCATGCAACCCAACAATTCCACTTCTGGGTATTTATCTGAAGAAAACAACACTGAATCAAGAAGACAGATAAAAAAATCCTTAACAAAATTCTAGCAAACCTAATCCAACACCATATTAAAAATATCATACATCATGATCAAGTGAGCTTTATTCCAGGGATGCAAGGATTCCTCAATATTTGCAAATCAGTCCATGTGATATACCATATTAACAAATTGAAAAATAAAAACCATATGATTATTTCAATAGATGCAGAGAAAGCCATTGACAAATTTAAACACCCGTTTATGATAAAAACTCCAGAAAGTAAGCATAGAAGGAACATGCCTCAACATAATAAAAGCCATATACAACAAACCCACAGCAAACATTATCCTCAATGGTGAAAAATTGAAAGCATTTCCTCTAAAATCAAGAATAACACAAGGATGCCCACTCCCACCACTACTATTCAACATAGTTTTGGAAGTCTTAGCCACAGCAATCAGAGAAGAAAAAGAAATAAAAGAAATCCAGATTGGAAAAGAAGAAGTAACACTCTCACTGCAGATGACATGATCCTCTATATAGAACACCCTAAAGATCCCCCCCAGAAAATTACTGGAACTAATCAATGAATATTCATAAATCAATAAATATAGTAAAGTTGCAGGATATAAAAGTTAATACACAGAAATTTCTTGCATTCCTATACATTAACAATAAAAAATAAGAAAGCAAAATTAAACAATCCCATTCACCATGGCAATGAAAAGAATAAAATACTTAGGAATAAATTTGCCTAAAGAAACAAAAGAACTGCATATAGAACACTATAAAACACTGATGAAAGAAATCAAAGATGACAGTTCAGTTCAGTCGCTCAGTCGTGTCCGACTCTCCGCGACCCCATGAATCACAGCACGCCAGGCCTCCCTGTCCATCACCAACTTCCAGAGTACACTCAAACCCATGTCCACAGAGTCGGTGATGTCATCCAGCCATCTCATTCTCGGTCGTCCCCTTCTCCTCCCGCCCCCAACCTTTCCCAGCATCAGAGTCTTTTCCAGTGAAAGATGACACAAATAGAGAAATGATGGAGAACACAAATACTATGTTCTTCAACTGGAAGAATCAATATAGTGAACATGAGTATACTAACCAAAGCAATCTATAGAGTCAATGCAATCCCTTCCAAACAACAAACGGTATTTTTCACACAACTAGAACAAATAATTTCACAATTTGTATGGAAACACAAAAGACCCCAAATAGCCAAAGCAATCTTAAGAAAGAAGAATGGAACTGGAGGAATCAACCTTCCTGATTTCCAACTATACTACAAAGCCACAATCATCAAGAGTATAGTGATGACACAAAGACAGAAATACAGATCAGTGGAACAAAACAGAATGTCCATGCACCTATGGACACCTTATCTTTGATAAAGGAAGTAAAAATATACAATGGAGAAAAGATAGTGTCTTCAACAAGCGGTGCTGGGAAAACTGGTCAACTACATGTAAAAGAATGAAACCAGAACATTTGCTAACACCATACACAAAAATGAACTCAAAATGGATTAAAGATTTACATGTAAGACCTGAAACTGTAAAACTCTTAGAGGAAAACACAGGCAGAACAATCTCTGATATAAATCACAGCAAGATCCTCTATGACCCAACTCCCAGAGGATTGGAAATGAAAACAAAAATAAACAAATAGGACCTAATTAACCGTAAAAGCTTTTGCACAATGAAGGAAACTAGAAGCAAGGTGAAAGGACAGCTCTCAGAATGGAAAAAAAAACAATAGCAAATGAAACAACTGACAAAGACTTAATCTCCAAAATATAGAAGCAGCTCACGCAACTCACTATCAAGAAACAAACCCAATCAAAAAGTGGGTAAAAGACCTAAACAGACACTTCTCCAAAGAAGACATACAGATGGCTAATAAACTCATAAAAAGATTCTTAACATCACTCATTACTAGGGAAATGCAAATCAAAACCATGATGAGGTATCATCTCACACCAGTCAGAATGGCCAGCATCAAAAAGTCTACAAACAATAAATGCTGGGGAGGTTGTGGAGAAAAGGGAATCCTGTTTTACACGGTTGGTTGGAATGCAAACTTGTACACCCACTATGGAGAACAGTGTGGTGATTCCTTAAGAAACTGGGAATAGAACTGCCATATGACCCAGCAAATCCAATGTTGGGCATACACCCAGAAGAAACCAGAATTGAAAGACACATGTACCTCAATGTTCATTGCAGCACTATTTACAATAGCTAGGACAAGGAAGCAACCTAGATGCCCACCAGCAGGTGGATAGATAATGATGTTGACACAATGGAATATTACTCAGCTATAAAAAGGAATGCATCTGAGTCAGTTCTAGTGAGGTGGATGAATCTGGAGCCTCTTATACAGTCTGAAGTAAGTCAGAAAGAGAAAGACAAATACTGTATATTAACTCCATATATATGGAATTTAGAAAGATGGTACCAATGATACTACATACAGGGCAGCAAAGGAGACACAGATGTAAAGAACAGACTTTTGGACTCATCAGGAGAATGCAAGGGTGGGATGATTTGAGAGAATAGCATTGAATCATGTGCATTACCACATATGAAATAGATGACCAGTGCAAGTTCAATGCATGAAGCAGGGCACCCAAAGCCCGTGCTCTGGGACAACCCAGGGATAGGGTCTGGAGGGAGGTAGAAAAGGGGTTCAAGATGTGAGGGACACATGTATACCTGTGACTGACTCATGTTGATGTATGGCAAAAATCATCACAATATTGTTAAATAATTACCTTCCAATTAAAGTACATTAATTAACTTTTTAAAAGATATATGTACTCCCTATGATCTTTGCAGCATTATTTACAATAGCCAAGATATGGAAGCACCTAAATATCCATTGTTAGAGGAATAGATAAAGTGGATGTGGTATATATATATACATATATACACACAATGGAATATTACTCATCATAAAAAGCACAATAGCACCATTTGTGGCAACATGGATGGATCTAGAGGGTATTATGCTAAGTGAAATAAATTAGAGAAAAACAACAGACTCCACATGATCTCACTTATATGTGGAATCTAGAAAACAAAACAAATGAACAAACAAAGCAAAGCAGAAACAGACTCATACATACAGAGAAGAAACATGGTTGCCAGAGGGGATGGGGATTGGTGGGGGATGAACAAAACAGGTGAAGAGAATTATAGGTGCAAACTTCCAGGTATAAAATAAATAAGTCACAAGGATATAATGTACATACAGGAAACAGAGTCAATATCCTGTAACAGTGTGGTATGTTGATGATGTTAACTGGTCTTATTCTGTTGGTAATTTTATAATGTATAAAAATATCAATTCACTGTTGCACACCTGAAACTAGTATAATATTATATTTTAATTACAACTCAGTAATAAAATATTCACCAGAATGTGAATATACTGTGACTTACTCCTTTCCTAGAGTGCCCTAAAATTCACCAGTTTTAAGTTTGCCCTAGTAGAGAAACACAACTTGCTAATCAAAGACCAAAAGGGAATATAATTTAGTGTACAAAAATTTTAAATCCAGTAGATTGATCATTCTGACACTTTTGCTGTTCTTTATCCTATTGTGAGAACAATTTTGATCATATCTCCTTACTCAGTGCATGTCCCGTGCTTCTCCAGGCTCTGGAATAAATGATGTTGAGATCTCATACTTTTAGGGAAAATCTAAGACTTACCCAAAGTACAGAATCTGCCTTTCCTCCTTCCACATCATCTCCTTCTCAATTTGGCTTGTATACAGAAATCACAATATTAAGCCAGTACTTTCAGATTGCCTTACTGTAACTACAAGCATATCTCATTTTATTGTTTCACTTCACTGCACTTCACGGATATTGTGGTTTTTAAAATTTAGGGGATTGGGCAACTCTGAATTGTCAGAAGATGGTTAGCTGTTTTAGCAATAAAATATTTTTTAATTAGATCTTCCCTGGTGGCGCGGTGGTAATGAATCCACTTGTCAATGCAGGAGACACAAAAGATGTGGGATTGATCTCTGAGTTGGAACGATCCCACGGAGGAGGAAATCGTAATCCACTCTAGTACTCTTGCCTGGAAAATTCCATGAGCAGAAGAGCTTAGTGGGCAACAGTCCATGGGGTTGCAAACAGTTGGACACAACTGAGCACACACACACCCACACACACATTTTTATAAATTATGTACGTTTTTTTAGACATATTGCTACTGTACACAATAGCTTACAGTACAGTATAAATGTAACTTTTATATGAACTGGGAAACCAAGAAAAATTTGTGTGACTCACTTTATTGCAATATTTACTTTATTGCAGTAGACTGTTCAGTTCCTGAACTTGCAATATCTACAAGATGTGCTGACACAAGGACATCACGGTCTCTTGTTTTGTTCAAGATAAGATAAAAATACATTACCTCATCCTTCATGTCTTTGTCTAGTCAGTACTTAAGATGCCCAGGTAACCCTCAGAACCAAGAAGTAACGACTTTCAAGTCCCTGTGACCCAGGACAGATTATGCATAACTTTCCTGGACAATCATTAGCTTTAGAGAATACACAGAGTATTCTTGTGTATGTGTTGATGGCATAAGTTGCCCCCAGATTGCTGCAATTATCTGTTCTGTGGATAGAAGGAAGAACTTACCTGAAAAAGGTTAGGGTCACCTCACTTAAATTCAATATTATTTCAACATCAGGTTCAGGTTGCAAAATATCAGAAGGGATGGTCATTATATCACATGATAAAAAGTTTGGACTTTATCTTGCCAGTAATGAACTCAGTCAGCAATTTATTTCTAAATGATTACCTTGGTAGCTGAATGGTAAATGTATCAAAGGAGAATTTGAGAAATGCTTAGAAGAAAATTTCCTTCTTCATGGAACTTGGGAACAGTGACTAAATAAGGCAGATCGGGTTAAGGGTAAGGGAGCACAGAAGGATGATGTCCAAGCTTTTGATTAAGTAAACTGGGGTAGGTGTTGTAAGGTTTTCTGAGAAGAATGGTTTGGAGGTGGGGACACAGAATTCAGTTGTGATCATATTAATTTATCCATGCTATCTATGAAATATTGAGGTTAGGACATATTTTCGTAATCAGCTGGGTATGTAAATTTGAACTAGGGGGAAGTAATCATTTTTAATGTGTTAAGGAAATTATTGAGAGACAGTGAGAAAGAGAGAATAAATGGAATGAGAAGAACTATTAACTGTGGATTAGTCCTTGGAGAACAATTATATATTAAGAGAAGAAAAGGGAGAGAATCTTATGATCAATATTGAGAAAGAAGACTCAGAAAAGGTAGGATGTGATAATAGAAAGGTAGAAGAGAGTAATGTGAGATCTGATTAGCATTAGAGTTTAATTTTAACTATCTTTAACTAAATCTTTGGGCTTCCCAGGTGGCTCGGTGGTAAAGAATCAGCCGGCAATGCAGGAGACATCTCTGGGTCAGAAAGATGCCCTAGAGAAAATGTCAACGCACTCCAGTATTCTTACCAGGGCAATTCCACGAACAGAGAAGCCTAGTGACCCCATGGGGTCACAGATTCAGACACGATTTCACAACTAAACAGCAACTAAATCTTCAGTCCACCAAAAGAACCAGTCTGCCTACAGAAGAAGAGATAGAGGGAAGAAGAGAGCAGAGAAAGGGCATTTGCTCAGAAGGGCAAGACTATTTTCATAATCTAACACCTAGCTTTTTGATGAAGTCATGACTTTTTTCAGTCATTCTTCTCTACCTGCTCATGAGTACTCTTCTAGTGTCCATGTCCCTCCAGGGCCCAGGTACTCTGAAAGTAAGAGGGTCCTGAGAGAAGAGAAATAGGCAAGTAAGTAAGAGGGTAAGTGGCAGACCCCGAGGCTGTGAGCTGGATCTAGAGCCTGCCCCACAATTCATTTGGGAGGTCCACATATCCCAGAAAAAGCCTCACAGAAGATATGATAGAATGTGATATCTGAAACCTGTAATGCAGAAGGAACCTTACAGAGAACTAGGCCGATAGAATTTCTGCCATATTTTGATGCTGTTAATACTATCTCCCCACATAGTTCCCAGGACTACTGAGTTAGGAGGAGCTTACAGAGAACTCAAACCAGTTCTTAAATGCCCTAGACCAGAAGTGACTTTTATCACTTCCACTTGGAGTTCATTGTCCTAAAGTGGAATTCAATCACCTCACCCTAACTGCAGAAGAAACTTAAGAAGGAGAAATGTGTACATGGAATCTTTTGAGAATTCTATTGTCTCTGCCATTCACCCACTGTTAGGATGAGAAAACTGAGGCACAAAGGGATTAATAAACCCATTCAGTGTCCCAGAGCTGGTAACTGGTAAAAGTTAGACTCAAACTGAGACTGCCTGGCCCCAGAACCTGTCTTTTTGACCACAACACTGGTGGTATAGTTCCACAAGGGAGATATACTGAGATCCAGAGAATGCCTTATGCACTGATCCTCCTGTCCCCATTCTATCCTCTAAAGTGACTGCCTCTTCTGCTTGAGTAATAGTGCATTTTTTACTTCATAATATTTAGCTTACTGCCAGTCTTATTTGCTCCTCTCCATAAAATAAGAGTTTATCCTGAGCAAGGATTCATCATCAATGCATCGGCCAGAAAGAGCAAGACCCACCACAGAAGCCAGGCTTTCCCCTCAGTCCTATCAGGGTGTTCTAGCTGTCTCTGGCAGTCTTTGGCGGTGGCTTTGAGCAGAGGTATTTTCCCCTCTGGTTCAATGGAGGCTGGGAGAGAAAAAGTGCTGGGAAATTTGGGCCAGGATACTAGACATCCCTCATTTCCTAATGACACCCCACAATGGCTCTAGAGGAAAACTAACAGAACAAGACACTACCTGTGACAATCTGTGCTTATCCAGCACAACATCAGTATCAACCCAGGGTCTACATCCCTGGACCAGGCACTCTACACACTTTATATTGTGCAAAACTTTCAAAGATTTCATGGGATAAATCTTACTGACAACCACTGACTCCTCTACCTTTGAGATGTTAGAAGAGGTAAGTTGCTGGCATGGATCATCTTATAATTGGTTGTGCCAGGATTTAAGCTCAAGACTTTGAGGTTCCAATTACATCTTGCTAGCACACTAAGCTGTTCTCTCAGAATCCTTAGTAAAAGCAGCCAACATTGATTATGCCAAGCACTGTGCTATGTATATTTCATGAATTATTTCATCTAATACTAACAATGACAACCACAAAGAGAAAGCATAGGAGACAGGTGTCACCGTTAGCACTCCCGTTTCATAGAAAAGGAAACGGAAGTATAGGAAAAGGATGTCCAGAAAGGTCAGAGAAAGGTTAACAGGCAGACCTGACCCTTAAGCCCAAATCTCTCTGCCTCCAAGCAAAGGCTTTCTTAAAATATATTTATCTTTTATTGGAGGATAATTGCTTTACAATGTTGTGGTGGTTTATGCCATACATCAACACAAATCAGTCACAATTATATATATGTATCTATCTATATATATATCCCTTCCATCTTGAGCTTTACTCCCCCTGCCCCTAACCAAGCACAGGTTTAACTACTACGTGATGCTGCCACCTGGCTCTCACTTAAATGAGAACACTGGGGACATAAGACTGGGAAAGGGGAGCAGGTTATCCACAGAGAACTTGTGAAAGTGCTCCATTTCGCTTTATTTGTTCATTCAAACCACAAGGCAGGCCCACAATAATTGGAAGTTGTGTTATATAGTTTGTTTTTCTAACAGGCTTTCTCTCCATGAGGGCTTATGATTGCTTTCTGCCCTGTTACACATGTGAATCTCCTCCCCCTTTTCGAATCATTCCATTCCTGCCAAGTTCTCCACCCCAGCTCTAGGAACCAAGTTCTGTTGTATACACAGAGAGAACTGAACTTCTAATCAGAAGAGAACTGAACTTGCGAAGTCCCCATCCAATACATAACCCAAGCGTTTCCTAGACAGTACCAGGTAAGGGACTGCTTCTTTGGGTGTATGTGTCTGTGTGTGTTTGTCTGCCATGGGGCAGTAAAGTATATACAGAACCCTGAGCATGAAATCTGAAGCCATAATTTCAAATTCTAGCGATGCCACTTACAGACCTGGGGCAAGTCTCTTCTCTGACACTTCATTTCCTTTGTTGCAAAGTGAGGATGCTGAAACTGAGAGAGAGGGATCAGAGAAAATACATGGTATGCCCAGCCCCATGACTGGTATACAGGTGATTGATTTAATGTTAGATATTTGAATGTGGTAGGCTGTGGGAAGAGGGTGCTGAGGGGAGTAAAACACCTAGAAGTTAAAACATTGAGAAGAAACCTCCATTATGTGAAAGTTTGTTCAAATCACTTAAGGTGAATGCCTTTTATTAACAACATACTTTTTAAATATCTAACTTGGTAGGGATTAGCTTCAGTTTTTTCTGGGAGTTAGAAGACACCTCAACACTTATTAAGCCCTTATTCTGTATCAGACACAGCGCTGGGAAATTGATTATATTGATTATCTCACTAATGCTTATGAAAGCATAGTGATTATTTTTACTCACTGTACATAACGAGTATTATTACTATGCCCTCCAAGTCTGGAGACATAAATGATGGCCGAGATCACTCACCTGGTACCGAGTGGAGCCAAACCTGGCTCTGTATGCTGGGATCCTCTATAATGCACTAACAATGTTGCCTCTTAAAATAAATAACTTTTTCAGTCCAAATGCTTGTGAAATCAAAGTTCTGTTGTAAGAACTCATCAAGGCACTCTGAACAAGTCATTTGAGGTTAAGTTTCATTTTAACTGAATTACCTCTTTAAGGACCTGAATTACCTCTTTTAAGATTCTGTCTTAAATAATACATGCTGAGGCACTGAGTGTTAGGACTTGAACACTCAAATTTTGAGGGGGCACAATTCAGCCCATATTAAAGAGTTTAATTTCCTCATTATTTCTCTTTCTGTTGTCTTGGTTTTAGCCACTTATTAAGGGGTTGTATGGATTGTCCTTGAGTATTTTAAGGACAGTCCTGTGGTCATGTAAACACCTATGTATAAAATTAGCAACTGAGTCTGGTGTTCTTGCTCCAATGGGTTCATGCGTGTGGAGAGAGGTATGTGTTGGAAAAAAAATGGAAGAGAGGCCAGGATTTTAGAACTCTCTCTGCTACTAAATTTGCCTTACAACTTTGCAGAAATCCCTATCTGTCTTGGAATCTGGCCCTATGGCAGATATTTTAAGCTCAAGTATCAACAAACACTAGATAGGTAGAGTCAGTGGAGAAGCAGGAAGCTGTGGCAAAATAGAGTGATGGAAACTATGTTGAATTGGAGAACGTTTCATTTAAATGAAGCAGGCAATTTTCAGGCTTCCCAGGTGGCTCAGTGGGTAGAATCCACCTGCAGTGCAGGCAGCACAGAAGATCCCCTGGAGGAGGGTATGGCAACACACTCCTGTATTCTTGCCTGGAGAACCCCATGGACAGTGGAGCCTGGCAGGCTACAGTCCATAGGGTCTCAAAGAGCTGGGTATGACTGAAGTGACTTAGCATGCACAGAGACAATTTTCAGCTCCTTCCAGTTGATGTCAGGTTGAAATAAAAGCTTTCCAGGAATTCTAAATTTTCAAGAGAAACCTTCAGTTCATGTTTTAAAGGAAATCTCTCTGTATTTACATATTGGCAATTCAAATTATTTTTCTCCAAAGGGTGAGAGTCAAACATCTGAGTCAACTGACATCTTTGGGTCTTTCTTCACTTAAGTGTTCTGATAAAACAAAAGACAGTGCTGTTTAAAAAAGAAGGAAAAAAAAAAGTGCGTTGAGGCAGTACAAGTGCGAACTGGAAAAGAATTTCTAGACACAGAGTACTGCACACAGGAGTGAGTTTATTAAGAACAAAGATAAAGTGGGCACTGTGAGCACAGTGGGCCAACAACTAATAGACTAAGGAGAGTTAACAGTTTTTGTGGGTTAGTAGCCAATTTTTATGCCTCAAAACAAAAAAAAATCCTGCTGGAAGGTTAGTATTAGATGATTGGTTAAGGCACTATAAAGTGAGCACAGGGGTGGGTATTTTTGCCTAATATAATTCAAGAAGCCTGCTGTTGATGATCAGGGGGACTTTGGCAATATTACAAAGGGGCTCAGTCAGCTTTGGAGATGACCTTGGTTCTGGGCTCCATTTCCGTGGCCTTGGTACACAGCCTCACACTTGTGGCCTGGGGACAGGACTCAACATTCCCTGCTCTTCTTATCAGTAAGACACATTTTTGGCCCGTTAACATTTTTGGCTGATCCAACCAGTCCATTCTAAAGGAGATCAGTCCTGGGTGTTCATTGGAAGGACTGATGCTAAAGCTGAAACTCCAATACTTTGGCCACCTCATGCGAAGAGTTGACTCCCTGGAAAAGACTCTGATGCTGGGAGGGATTGGGGGCAGGAGGAGACGGGGACGACAGAGAATGAGATGGCTGGATGGCATCACCGACTCGATGGACATGAATTTGAGTGAACTCTGGGAGTTGGTGATGGACAGGGAGGCCTGACGTGCTGTGATTCATGGGGTCACAAAGAGTTGGACACGACTGAGCGACTGAACTGAACTGAACTAATGTTTTTGGCTAGTTAGACATTTCTGCTCATGTCGAACTAGCTGCCTATCCAAATCTCAGGTTATGAGGATACAGGTCATTGGGAAGGATACAGAGACCATCTCTGGCTTCTTCCTGATGGACAGGGGCTTCATGGGGTCCTGGGTCCCAGTGCCTGCTCTCTATCAAGGTTAATCTGCTGAGGGAGATAAGAGTCCATGGACTGACAAGGCAGCTTGTTCCAATGTAGTTCATGTGCCAACCAGCTGATATCCTTGTAGCATCATCTGGAGATTTATTTGTATTTTAGAAGACGCAAACTTAACAAGAAGATTAGAGATACATGTCCCAAAGATTAATAGATATAGAAAGGCTGCCAAGGGGCCTAAAAGAGGGAATAGTCGGGATCACCATGACAAGACATCGGCCTGGGATGTTAGTGTTTCTCTAGGTATGAGAAGATGCAAGAATTGGGGTTCATGAACATATTTTCTTGAAAATGTCTATCTGAAAGCCTGTCCTGCCAGTTTTTCCCAGAGTACAGAATGCCTTATTTTTAATTTCTACCCTGAACTTTCAGAAGGTGGTGAAGGTCAGCAGCTCCAGTGGCTCCTGATTTAATCTTTGTAGAGACAGATGGCAAGTGCCAGTTTTCAGTCAGCAGGGCCCTTCATGGCTATAAATTTGATCATTGGTTTAGGGGCTTTTTAAGATCATTTCATCCCACAATGATAGGAATGCTCATTCCCAGGTCTAGTGAAGATTTTTCTAATAGGTCACTTAATATGCTATTGTTGGACTTGACCGTGAAAATAGTAAAAGTTCTGGCCAATACCTGTCTTACTAGTAGTTTCTTATAGTCCAGGAAATCATTCCCTCTTGTTGATTCTTCCCATATCTAGAGTTACATTATTATAATCTTTGATCTCATATGGAACTATATATCATTTTATTAGAGACTCAGTCACATTTGGTAATGTAAGCGATAATAATTTTGTGTAAGAGACAGCAATTTTCTGAAATACGCAGTTTAGCAAACAATATAGATAGCAGTAATAATAAGTTTACAAGTAAAGATTTAGGAACTTTTATCAGATGCAGTCCTGTATAACCCAGGTTGTCTGATTTAGTGCGTTAAATGACTATCAGTTCAGTTCAGTCGCTCAGTCGTGTCCGACTCTCTGCGACCCCATGAATCACAGCACGTCAGGCCTCCCTGTCCATCACCAACTCCCGGAGTTCACTCAAACTCATGTCCATTGAGTCGGTGATGCCATCCAGCCATCTGATTCTCTGTCGTCCCCTTCTCCTCTCGCCCCCAACCTTTCCCAGCATCAGAGTCTTTTCCAGTGAGTCAACTTTTCGCATGAGGTGGCCAAAGTATTACAGTTTCAGCTTTAGCATCAGTCCTTCCCATGAACACCCAGGATTGATCTCCTTTAGGATGGACTGGTTGGATCTCCTTGCAGTCCAAGGGACTCTCAAGAGTCTTCTCCAGCACCACAGTTCAAAAGCATCAATTCTTTGGTGATCAGCTTTCTTCACAGTCCAACTCTCACATCCATACATGACCATGGGAAAAACTATAGCCTTGACTATGCCCGGTATTAATCTCCTGGCTGTAGATCATGGAGCATCTGATTTTTATCCAAAGATTGATTATAAAGTTAGGCTTCAGAAGCAAACTTAGAGCATCTTTCTATTAATTCAGTTAAATCTTGTAACAGAATAACATCTTGTAGCAAGGGACTAACTGGGAAGTGAGTCTTAGTAAATACAGACCTTAATTAACAAAACTAGTATTTACCATTTCATTCGATCGTTCCCTCGCCCAGTCGTGTCCGACTCTTTGCGACCCCGTGGACTGTAGCCTACCAGGCTTCTCTGTCCATGGGATTCTCCAGGCAAGAATACTGGAGTGGGTTACCGTTTCCTTCTCCAGGGGATCTTCCCGACCCAGGGATCGAACCCGGGTCTCCCGCATTGGAGGCAGACGCTTTAACCTCTGAGCCACCAAGGAAGCCCCTTTACCATTTACTGAAACATAAATTTTTGAAGTCACCCCCATTTTTATTAAACACAGCCAAGACTAATTTGTTTTTAAAATAAATTTGGTCCATTGACTATAGATGCCATAGGCCTGTCATTTTGCTACAGTGGATTATTTTCTCTTTTAGAGGTCCCCAAAATACTTTGAGATTTCTGTACATTCAAGAGGCAGTCTTTTTATTTACCTAGTCTTTATTTACACACTACTTAGTAAGCTGTTCAGAACCCAAGCGTCTCCAATTTCTGGAGGGACAAGGCAGAGAGAAAAGAAAAATGTTTTAATTTTACCCACAAGTATAAATTACCAAATTATTTTGAACCATAAGTAGCTTGAGGAGAAGAGCTTCTTTATATCTGAAAACAAAGATTAGAAGCCAAGTAATATGTCAGACAAAAAGTTATGAAACTTATAATTATATTTATTTATTTAATCGTATGTAATTAACTTCTGTTCTTCTGTCCTTGCCTGATGATTGAGGATGATAGTGACTGATAGTTTTAAGAAGTTTGTGAAGCTTTTATTCAGACTTGCATGATTTGTTCAATGAAGTGGGTGGCTTGATCACTGGAGATTGTAAAACATATACCTAAGTGAAAGACCCATTTTAAACATCTTTTTTCTCCATTGTGAGAACATCAACCTTGCAGCCAGGAAAGGCTTTAACCCATTAAATGAAAAAATGGGGTTTATGAAGGAGCCAGGAAAAGTCAAGCAGCCATTTTGGACTTCCTATGACTCTGACTATTGACTTACAGCCATTGTTTATCCATTTTAAATTCCCTGATTTAGGAGTAGATGAGAGGTTAATTTTTGTCGAAGCAGAATGAACTTTGTCTATGTCTGCCATAACCTTCATAGATCATTGTGAAGTAATATTTATTTTATCACAGTAACAATGTTTTAAAAAATAAATCACTTAAAGGCAAAAAAAGTCACACAGTCCATTATCAAAAGCAGTGTTCCAAGAAAAGGTTGTTCTTTTAACAAGGAGAGAAAGCCAAATTCCAGTTTGGTACCAGCTTACTCACTGTGAAAGAAAAGTTATTCACTTAGCTAAAGTAATAATAAAAGATTTCAAAGGCAATTTAATGTCTTAAGAAACTTGTACCATGCACAAAACTCTTTTCTTGGGGTCCGTGTCCCACAAATCTTTTTTTCACTTTCTATTATCATCACTTTATTCGTCCATTCAGAGAACCTATAAGTCAAAACGTATACTTGTCACCTATAAATCAAACTTATTTCCTTTCCCTTAATAAAATGGAATTCCATTCCTTATACCTTTACCTTTTTTTTATTAAAAACACTCATCCTACTTTCCTTCAGCAACCATGAACTGTCCTTTATAACAGAATTCTGTAGATTGGAAAACATAAATCACCCAAAGCTCTTATTTGCATTTTCTTAAAAGTTTCTTCACAGTGTGTTCTTAAGATGTAGTTGTTGTTCAGTTGCTCAGTCATGTCCGACTCTTTGCAACCCCATTGACTGCAGCACACCAGGCCTCCCTGTCCTTCATCTCCTGGAGTTTGCCCAAGTTCATGTTCACTGAATCAGTGATGCTGTTCTTAAGATATGCCTATGTTAATTAGGTTAACAAATATTAATACCAGTTAATAGTGAACTTTTCCCCAGTTCATGTGAACCATTTCTCTTTTATTTAGAGCTGTTTGATGTGTAAGTGCTTACTTTTCTTTAGTCCAATTGAATTAGAGCTCATTTACAAATTAACCTTAGCAATATTACCCAAAGACAGAGACACACACTGAGACATACATATATATCCAAACAGACATAGATTTCACAGTTTTCTTCTTAAGATTTAAAATGTCTCTTTGCCTCTTTTTCCCTTGGCTTGAAGTTCTACTAATTAACATAAGGCTGACATCTCAGGCAGAGCGGGCTTTGTATCTCAAGGACATGGTAAGAGTTCACTTCAGAATTTTTCCTAGGCGTGTTTTTGCTTCTCTCAGGATTGGAGCTCCAAAAAGAAACGTGTTTCAACAAGCCAGTTTTGTCTAATTGCATGTGCAAAAAGAACAAATCTTAAAATTTCAAAAAAATTTCATTTTAACAAGTTTTATCCAGAATCTAAAGAATATCATGGCCATCTTGTGTCAAAAATGCCATCCTCCTTTTTGCAGTCATAATTTCAGAGCTAAAATATAGATCAAATAGTGCTCAAATTGGTTCTGATGACAGGAGCAAACTGACTGATAAAATATTGTCCTAGCAGGGATTGTTCCTTTGGGGAGATGGGGTCTTTGTTCGGTCAGAAGAATCTGAAGGTGTAAGGGAACTTGAAGGAATGGGGGAAATTTCTTCCCTCCCCAACCCCCCACCCCTGCCCCCGCCACCCCCTGCAAGAGACTGGAGGAGTTAGAAGGGGATTCTTTACAATTTTTGGAGTTTTTTTCCTTTTCAGGTTTATGATTATGGGAGAAAGCCATGGGCTGGGACATCTGATGGAGGTAGAGACATAGGAGGACAGGGGATAAGGTGACCACAGAAAGGTATATGCAGCAGGAGTCCCTTAGATCCAAATTCTGACTGAGTGCCACAAGGAACAGCGAAAGAGATCATGTAATTTACTGTGCCATTAAGAGGCAATTTTTCTTGGTTCCCCAATATGTAGGTTGGCATTAGGTAATTGGGTAGGGCACTATATGGTGAGCACTAGGGTATGCATTTTTGGCTAATATGGGTCAGGAAGCCTGATGGTGATAACAGGGGGGCTTTTGGCAACATTTGTTTCATGTTTTGGCAACAAAAGGGGTTCAGTTCACTTCTGAGGTGACGTTAGTTCTGGGCTCTGCCTTTGTGGTACCTGTTGCTTCTCGCACCTGTGGCCCGGGGACAGGACTCAACAAGTATTGTCGACTGACAGACACCAAAAAGGAAGGGGACATACTTTAGTTCACATGGCCCAAGGATCCACACTGACAAACTCTGCAAGATGAACCTTTCATATATCTATTCTTTCGTTGACTTAAAAAATAGTCATAACCTAAAAGTCGAGTGTAATGTTTTATTTGGTGGAAAATTTTAGCATTTCTGCCCAGGAGACAGCATCTCAAGTGACCCTGAGGGAACTGCTCCTGGAATCAGTCTTAAATTTTCCCGCCAAATAGAACATAACTGTTGACTTTTAGGTTGTGAATAGTTTTTTTTTTTATGTTGACAGTTATGGTGACCACAAAGAAGGGACCCTGACCAAATTCTTCTTCTCCACCTGAACCCTGTGAGTATCCAGAGCCTTGGTAGCAGCAGAGGCCCCTTGTGCCCACCCACTTTCTTGAGGAATTCAGATACGTTTGAATGAGTGTCTCCTGGTTCTAGGATCTCCTGTTTATTGGTTGATGAACCCTAAGTTTTATTCGGTGGGAGAAGAGGTTATCCTTGAAACTTGGTTTCAAGAAGAGGTACCTGGGTTGCTCAGTCTAGACATTGAGTGGGTTATCCTCAGTCAAAAGTTTGGGAAGATTTTACTCAATTTAGGTGCTTAGTGGGTTATCTTCGGTGTAAAATGCACTGCGAAGATTTTGTTTGAGAAGGTTATCCTGAGTGTAAAAGGTACTAGGAAGACTCAATTTGGATACTGAGTGGTTGGTATCCTCAGTTAGAGACTGGGAAGGAGACATAGCTTAAATACTGAGTAAGGTGGGATGGGATTATTAGGGGGAAGATGGACCTGTCATTTTTCCTTTTATTGGCTACCTTAATAGAGCTATTTGAAATAAAACTGAAATCTTATGAGAGCTTCTGAGCTCCTAAGAAGGGACTCTTTCCTCCTGACTGGCAATGGCTTTCTCAGGGGACTGAGGAACCAGCCGAAGTGGTACAGGAGAGACCTCATACAGCCCACCTTATCCCTATAGGGAAACCCAGTCATGTAATTAACAAACTGCTCAACCAAGGATGCACGTAAGAGCTGGCCATTCTGTGACCTGAGCACCTGTGGAAATCTTACACTCCAATGGGAGACTGGAGACATGTAAGATGGAGCTGAAACAACTCTGGGCCTAAATCAGAGAAGTTACACTCCCAAGAAGCACATGCTGGCCCAGCACACAATCATCACTAGCAATTTTATCTCAACAAACTGACTTCAATAGGGAAAATAAAGGTTTCAAAATAAAAGAAAAGGAACAACAGATTGCCAGTCTCCAGCTAACACCCCAGTTGGGTAAATGTACATACAAAAATTATAAATATTTACTTAAGTGGAAACTGAAGGAAATCTCATCCTAAAAATTGAGGAGGTTCTTTCATTGCTTACACAGTTAAGTTACATTAAGGTTAAAAGCTAGCTTAGTAAAAGTATCTTTTCAGACTTCAAGCAAAGGCCTTCAGGGGGAAACTTGGTTTTTGAGATGTAAATGTTCTACCTATTATTCCTAGGACATTCTGTGTTGGTGTGTTTTGTTTGTTCATGTTTTTAAAAACTTGGCCTGTTAGGTAGTTAGATTAGGAAAAAGGAGTCCAAAATGGTGGTGGTTAAAAGACAAAGAAAGGAAAAAATTCCACAAAAACGGAACAAAAGAAAATCTGAGGACCAGCGTGAGAACCTCGGGTGAAACCAACAGCCCTCCTGGCTAGCCCAACTTACATAGGGCACATTCAGGGAGAGGAAAAGAAACATAAAAAGAGGAGCCAAAATTGAGCCTCTCTTCTTTTGGGTCTGCCTGCCCTAATGCCTCAAGGATGTATTTTCCTTTGCTTGCCAAATAAAACTGAGCTTTAACTGAGCTGTAACGCTGGTCCACTGTTTCAAATCTTCGCTGTGGTGAGTGGAACTGAAAAAATTACACAATCCCCTGACATGGCCTTTGCTATTTTTCTGTTTTTTCTGGTGACTCAAACAGTAAAGAATCTGCCTGAAATGCAGGAGACCAGGTTCAGTCCCTGGGTGGAAAGATACCCTGGAGAAGGAAATGGCTACCCCTTCCAGTATTCTTTCCTGGGGAATTTCATGGACAGAGAAGCCTGGTGAGCTACAGTCCATGGAATTGCAAAGAATTGGCCATGACTGATTGAGTAACATGATACAGTACTGTTTTTGAGAGTAAATTCTCCAAATTTGGGCTTCCCTGATAGCTCAGTTGGTAAAGAATCCACCTGCAATGCAGGAGACCCCATTCAATTCCTTGGTTGGGAAGATCCCCTGGAAAAGGGATAGGCTATCTACTCCAGTATTCTTGGGCTTCCCTTGTGGCTCAGTTGGTAAAGAATCTACCTGCAGTGTAGGAAACCTGGGTTCAGTCCCTAGGTTGGGAAGATCCCCTGGAGAAGTGGAAGGCTACCCACTCCAGTATTCTGACCTCTAATATTCCACAGACTGCATAGTCCATGGGGTTTCAAAGAGTCAACTGAGCAACTTTCACTTTCTCAAAATTTAGGTTACATCCTTCCCCACTCTCTTATGAGGAAGGCTCTTGCATATCTATGATTTGAGTCACTATTAATTTACCAGCTGAGCCACAAGGGAACCCCAAATAAGGAAAGAAGTAGGGGAACTAGACAACAAGTGAAATTGAAAGTCACTGAGTCGTGTCCAACTCTTTGTGACCCCATGGACCCATGGAATTCTCCAGGCCAGAATACTGGAGTGGGTAGCCTTTCCCTTCTCCAGGGGATTGTCCCAATCCAGGGATCGAACCCAGGTCTCCTGCATTGCAGGCAGATTCACAGGCAGATTTGGAGTTTCCTACCATCTCATTTTGTAAGGAATCTGCCTGCAATGCAGGAGACCTTGGTTAGATTCCTGGGTCAGGAATATCCCCTGGAGAATGAATTGGCAACCCACTCCAGTATTCTGGCCTGGAGAATCACATGGACAGAGGAACCTGCTGGGCTACAGCCCATGGGGTCACTAGAATCAGACATGACTGAGCGACTAAACCACCACCATTGATTTATATTTTATTGATACAATGAAACTTTAAAATAAATGTAAATGAGATAAGAGCTTTGAGGTAAACTCTTTTCTATTTTAGAAAAATCTATTTAAAATAATCTTTCCAGATATTTGGTAACTTAAAATTCTAAAGTTGGGCTAATTTAAGTTAAATGATAAAAGTTTATTGAATAACTAGGTAATTTCATTAATGAGATACTGAGATATAAATTACTAAAGAGAAAAACTAAAAGTATTTAGGAATATTAATGAAAATGCTTGATGTCACCCCAACATGTTTTCTATAAGAAAACAAGTGCTTTTAGAAGTTATCACTGCTGTTTATGCTCACCAATCTATAGAATGCCAATGTAAAAAACAGTTCATAATTACTTACTTCTTATCTTTTACTAAAAATTAAGGTTTTAAGAGTTGAAATTTCTAATTGAAATATGTAGTTAAAGCTATTAGAAATAATACAGTAACATTTTAGTATACAATAGGAAATAAAATGTGTGTTTTCAGTAAAGAAGATATGAGGAATAAAATTGCATTTTATTGAGTAAAAAGAAGGAATGAGCTTGTTGATTTTATTTGTATAAAAAATGAGACTAGATACAGACAGTGATGAGAGACTGTGAAAAGGAACCTTGAGGAGTAAAAAGTTTTATGCATAGTCAAGGTTCACTAAATTTAGATTGAAGTTAACTAAATGGATTTGGCTAAGTAAGCTAATACAAAACTGGAATGTGATTTATCGTTTACTTTGGTTAAAGTAAATAAGCATTGTTTCAGTGACCTATGATCCTGTTGTGTTTTAAATCTTTGTTGACATTTCTAACAAACATCTCAAATATCAAAATCTAACTAAAGCTTACTTTAGCTTCCTGCTGACTCTGGGATGCTTTGAAGAAAAACCTCTGAGACATCTCAGAGAGGAATGTTAAACTAAGTTTATTTGGCATTCAGAAGATTTGGCAAGTGACTGAAGGTGAACTTTACCTTGCTTCCTTTAATTAACAATAACCGTCTGATGTTCAGTCTATCTATCCTTTATTGCAAAACTTTAACCTGGTTCCTCCTCTCACTTCCTTGGAGCAATTCTCTCAGAGTCACTTGAGATGCTGTCTCCTGGGATTGAAGTCCTAAAAATTCCCACTGAATAAAACATAATTCTCAACTTTTAGTTTGTGACTATTTTTTAAGTCAATACTCTTCTCTGCAGACAGTAGCAGGGTTCTGAGGGCAGCACCAAAATTAACTGGGGTTAGGTTATGACAAGTCTAAACAGATTGAAAATAGAGTTATTATGTTTTATTGATTTCTTTTGTGGCTCTATCATCAAACTGTATTATCTTGTTGCTGTAACTGAGGGGGAAGGGCATAATTATTTGCAGGGATAAACTGCTTAAACCTCAAAGCTATTTGTGAAGTGGCTTTCTGCTCATAGAACAGAAGTTCTTGCTTAAGCCAATTTCCACCATCAAACTTCAAAAAGCATCCTAGTAAATGAGCATTCTATCCCCATGTTAGAAGCATTTGTTGGATCTGGAGTGGCAAAAAATTTCTATTTCATAGGTCAAATGATGGATTGGTAATAGGTGTCTGAATGCTGTCCTGGGGAAGACCTTGAGGCCAGAACCCTGTTTAGTAAGGAGAGTGCTGTGATATTAGCCTCCTCTGTCTGAGTGTGGTGGTGCATATTTGTCAATATTCTTATAATATCAAGTGACAGAAATGCAATCTCAGACAGGAAAAATTGTTGGTCCATAGAATTCAGGACAGGATATTAACAAGAGAGGGGTAGAGATGCAGACATGCCTCAGGAGCAATAGTTATGAACCAGAGACTTGCATGCCTCTAAGATTCTCTCTACCCCTTATTTCCATGTCTCTGAAAATGTCCAAGTTTTCTTCTTATGCAGAGCAGTTACCTCCACATTCAGGAATTATAGCCACTGACAATTTCCAAAGTATGTATTTCATGGCTTCCACTAAGGTTTTGGTAACACACACACACAATTTTGGAGAGGGATTATGATTAGCCCAGTTTGTATTTAAATATATATATTTATATATATATATATATCATGGGAAATGATCAACCAATCAAATTTGGATGTGGTGGGATCATCTAAAACTATGAAAATTTTCATGAGAACCACATATTTGGGCTCAGTAGGAAGAGATGTTTCCAGAGCAAGGATAGCATGACATACAGGACTTTGAAAATACTGTTTCTACCAAAAAAGGGTGGCCACATGGCCTCCATCCCTAGGGGTTAAAAGAGAAGGAAAAGACCCTCAGGAATATGTGCCTACCTCATCTAGTAGCTGTAGCCCCTCCTCATAATTTTTGCCTTGTGATTCTTCATTTGGGAAGAGAAATTCCAAGCTAAGTCAGTTTAGCTTTGCCTTCAGATTTCAGTGAGCTGTTAGTTGTGCCTTCCAAAGTCCAGTGAACTGAAACAAAGCTATTACTCTAGTAATTAGCCAGCAATGTATCTTCATTTTTTGTAATTTCTACTCCAGTGACCAACATATTGGCCATCTCTTCTCGAGGCAGACAGTGACCTGAGAATTCTGTGTCTGTTTCCTGAGGACTGCTCCACTATGCAAAGGCTGATGAAGTTTCCGGTCCTCTGGGGCATCCACATGTCCTTCCCTGGCTTCCACCGTGCCCCTCAGCACCTGTGCGGCCCATCTCTATCAGGACCTGGAACCCTAAGATGGAATGACTACGACAGACCTGAGGAATTTAACTTTGCAAGTGATGTACTGGACCACTGGACTCAAATGGAGAAGGTAAGGAGGTCTCTGTGTTGGGTGCGAGAACAGGATTCACCGCTTTCTCCTAATAGAAAGAGGGGCACAGAACTAAAAGGGCTTCTGACTAAGCTTACAATTTTCATGGGAAAAGCTTATGTTTGGGGGTTCAGTTCTCAGCCTGGACATTTCCTCTATTCTCTAAGCCCCAGTGGCTTTATCTGTGAAATGGGGATAATCTCATTTAAGGAACAAGATAGCAGGTGAAAGTATCTGGTACTCAGTCAGATAATCATTACCAAGTGTCAAGTTCTAATCATAGGTGAGCAAGTTGATGTTGGTTTGAATTCTCATCTTCAACTAATGAGACTGTGAGTCTAACTAGAATTCATCTCATAAAGTGTAGGCTTGACTTTAGGTTACACCCAGAGGGAGGGTGTAACCTTGATTGTGTACATGAACATCTGACACATGTAACTAAATCATGTCATCCATCTTCCTATGAGAATGGCAGGTATAGCTGGAGTCCTCCCTATTAACTACCTACTTGAACTTGGCTTTAGGGTATATCCAGAGAAACCCATCCCAGTGGTCTCTGCAAAAATATGCAACATTGTATTTGTTCAGAAGAAAGAATTCACCTGATATGGAGTCAAAGAGTTGATGTATTTTTAACTTACCACGAGCATACGTTCATACTGAAAGGTTAAGGCTACTGTGAGTGTTGCCGGGATTCGTGATCCCCGGAGGAGAGGATTTCAATCCGGGGCTGGAGATGAGGCTTGATCACTCAGAACTTTCTGTGTAGCAAAGTTTTATTAAAGTATAAAAGAGACAGAGAAAGCTTCTGGCATCAACATCATAAAAAGGCAAAAAAGATGCCCCCTTGCTAGTTTTTCAGTTCAGTTCAGTCGCTCAGTCGTGTCCAACTCTTTGCGACTCCATGAACCACAGCACTCCAGGCCTTTTAGCAAGGCATTATATACCCATTAGCAAGCTGCTAATCTGATAAAAGAAATGCCTCAAGACTGAGAGAGTTATAGTTACTGAGAGAGTTACTGAGAGAATTAAGGCTCTTCTCCCACAACATGCATTTTGAGAGAGAATGACAAAAGGGGCGTCATCTCTAGCCGTAGAACAATTGACATGAATCTTGAAGAAATCAGATTTCCAAGCAAATACATGGTTTCATTAACATAGCTTAAGAAAACCATTTCCATAAGAAAAATGCATTGGTTTGCTGAGCCATTAGCAGCTCAAGGTTACCTTCAGACAGAGCCAAGTATCCTCATGACAACACAGGATTAGAAGAGAAAAAAAGTCTGCCACTTGCAGTTTATTTCCTCCTGTTGCCTGGGGAGCTCTGGCCTTCCTTTATGACTATTAACCCTCTCAATATGTTAGTATTCAGAACTTATATGCCTTTTATGGGGACTTTTATCCTACCTCCATCTTTTTCCTTTTTCTGAATTTCCAGAAAACTCCAAGGAAAATTGAGCCCTCACTTTTGGAGAGCCCTTTCTGTTTATGTGCCATGCCAAGCACTTTGTGCTTATTATTCTGATCAGTTCAGTTCAGTCGCTCAGTCGTGTCTGACTCTTTGCGACCCCATGAGTCACAGCACACCAGGCCTCCCTGTCCATCACCAACTCCCAGAGTTCACTCAAACTCATGTCCATCGAGTCAGTGATGCCATCCAGCCATCTCATTCTCTGTCGTCCCTGTCTCCTCCCACCCCCAATCCCTCCCAGCATCAGACTCTTTTCCAGTGAGTCAACTCGTCGCATGAGGTGGCCAAAGTATTGCAGTTTCAGCTTTAGCATCAGTCCTTCCAATGAACACCCAGGATTGATCTCCTTTAGAATGGACTGGTTGGAACTCCTTGCAGTCCAAGGGACTCTCAAGAGTCTTCTCCAGCACCACACTTCAAAAGCATCAATTCTTCGGTGATCAGCTTTCTTCACAGTCCAACTCTCACATCCATACATGACCACGAGAAAAACCATAGCCTTGACTAGACGGACTTTGGTTGGCAAAGTATGTCTCTGCTTTTTAATATGCTATCTAGGTTGGTCATAACTTTCCTTCCAAAGAGTAAGCGTCTTTATTTTCATGGCTGCAATCAGCATCTGCAGTGATTTTGGAGCCCAAGAAAATAAAGTCTGCCACTGCTTCCACTGTTTCCCCATCTATTTCCCATGAAGTGATGGGATCAGATGCCATGATCTTCGTTTTCTGAATGTTGAGGTTCAAGCCAACCTTTTCACTCTCCTCTTTCACTTTCATCAGGAGGCTTTTGAGTTCCTCTTCACTTTCTGCCATAAAGGTGGTGTCATCTTATTATCTGAGGTTATTGATATTTCTCCCGGCAATCTTGATTCCAGTTTGTGCTTCCTCCAGCTCAGCGTTTCTCATGATGTACTCTGCATATAAGTTAAATAGGCAGGGTGACAATATACAACCTTGATGTACTCCTTTTCCTATTTGGAACCAGTCTGTTGTTCCATGTCCAGTTCTAACTGTTGCTTCCTGACCTGCATACAGGTTTCTCAAGAGGCAGGTCAGGTGGTCTGGGATTCCCATCTCTTTCAGAATGTTGCACAGTTGATTGTGATCCACACAGTCAAAGGCTTTGGCATAGTCAATGAAGCAGAAATAGATGTTTTCTTGGAACTCTCTTGCTTTCTCCATGATCCAGCGGATGTTGGCAATTTGATCTCTGGTGCCTCTGCCTTTTCTAAAACCTGCTTGAACATCTGGAAGTTTACGGTTCACATATTGCTGAAGCCTGGCTTGGAGAATTTTGAGCATGACTTTACTAGCATGTGAAATGAGTGCAATTGTGTGGTAGTTTGAGCATTCTTTGGCATTGCCTTTCTTTGGGATTGGAATGAAGACTGACCTCTTCCAGTCCTGTGGCCACTGCTGAGTTTTCCAAATTTGCTGACATATAGGGTGCAGCACTTTCACAGCATCATCTTTCAGGATTTGAAAGAGCTCGATTGGAATTCCATCACCTCCACTAGCTTTGTTCCTAGTGATGCTCTCTAAGGCCCACTTGACTTCACATTCCAAGATGTCTGGCTCCAGGTGAGTGATCATGCCATCATGATTATCTTGGTCGTGAAGATCTTTTTTGTACAGTTCTTCTGTGTATTCTTGCCACCTCTTCTTAATATCTTCTGCTTCTGTTAGGTCCATACCATTTCTGTAAAGGATCAAGCCCATCTTTGCATGAAATATTCCCTTGATATCCCTAATTTTCTTGAAAAGATCTCTTGTATTTCCTGTTCTGTTGTTTTCCTCTATTTCTTTGCATTGATCGCTGAGGAAGGCTTTCTTATCTCTCCTTGCTATTCTTTGGAACTCTGCATTCAGATGCTTATAACTTTCCTTTTCTCCTTTGCTTTTCACTTCTCTTCTTTTCACAGCTATTTGTAAGCCCTCCTCAGACAGCCATTTTGCTTTTTTGCATTTCTTTTCCATGGGGATGGTCTTGGTCCCTGTCTCCTGTACAATGTCACGAACCTCCGTCCAGAGTTCATCAGGCACTCTATCTATCAGATCTAGTCCTTAAATCTATTTCTTACTTCCACCGCCACCAGAGCTGGCGTCTCATTATTCTGATAAGATGGACACTTTAATCCTCCCCATTTTTGAGATGAGGAAACTGAGGTTACAATTGTTCAAAAACCTACAGAATTTGCCTATCTAATAAGTGGAGGAGCAGGATTTGGGTTCAGGCTCTGTGATTCTATAAGCCACACTTTAACCTGGTCTCATGAGATGATGATGTCAAAACATCTCTGCTCTCAGGCTACAAACTGACTTTCATCACTGCCCAGATCAAAAATCTGGTTAACATCTTTTGAATCACAAGATGGGCTGGAAATGTCATAGTTTTTATTCTGCATTTATCTTCATAAATTCCTTGTTAGTTCACACATCAACCCCTGGAGATTATCACCATGTAAATATTTGCCCAAGGAATGCCCCATCTTTGTTGGGTTTTATATTGTCAACTAAAAAAATACACACAACCTAAAAGTTGGTAGCTAGGTTTTATTTGGTGGGAATGTTAGGACTCGAGCCCAGGAGACAGAATCTCAGGTGACCCTGAAAGAGCTCACTTCAAAGAAGCAGGGGAGGAGCCAGGCTATATACAAGTTTGCATAGGTCTGAATAAATTTGCATAAGTTTGAATATGAAACAATTACTGTTAATTAAGAAAAAACTAAATCTCTCACATGAAGAGATTTAGTAATCTTCTATGTGTCCAGGCTTGCTGAAATCATTTCTTTCATATGCATCTAGCTCTCTGGGGCCAATCCTGTTTTCTTTATTGTTAACATGCAAATTTCTTGTTTACCACAAGAGATGGTGAAACGTGACAGATGGCTGCCTCTCACATCCCCCAGCTCCTCAGCGCTTACCAGGAAGGAAGTATCTGATGGCTTTCAAATAGATGGCTTTGTTTCACTGGGGCTCATAAATTTGCATTTGGAAAAGGCTTGTTTACTAGAAGACCACAGAGAAGAAAATATTTCATTTTACACTCCCTCCCTGTGGTCAGAAGTTAAACCTTATTGGGAGACATTTCATGACCATTGTTTCCTTTTGGTCCCATGGTGCTTGGAGGCCCATCTCAGATCAGGTGAAAGTTCTTTATTGATATGTCACTACAGGTGTCAATTTCCAGACTAGGCCCATTGATGGATCTGGATCTTCTATCTTCTAACCGAATAGGGTCCAGGAGATATTTCCCTTGTTGTTTCTTCTCATACCTAGAATCATACTATTACAATTATTCTAAGTTATAAATGTGATCTATTTCTTCAAGATATATATCTATCTTTAATTTGACCAGGGGCCTGGTTATACATCGTGCAACACAAGAGACAACAATCTTATAAAATAAACAAATTACAAGCAATACAGCTAATAATGTTAAAGTTACCAGTAGAGACTTAAGCCATGAGCTTCCAGAACTGAAAGGTTGCTGCTGAGCCATAAAAGACACCGGGATTCTTGGCCTCCAAAAGAGAGGAATTCAATCCAGGGGCCAGTGATGAAGCTTGATCACTCAGAGCTTTTGTGTAATAAAGTTTCGTTAAAGTATAAAAGAGATAGAGAAAGCTCCTGACATAGACATCAGAAGAGGGCAGAAAGGGTGCCCCCCTGCTAGTCTTTAGCCAGATGTTATATAGCTACCAGCAGTCTGCTAATTAGAGAAAGGAGATGTCTCAAAACTCAAAGACTGTCACCAGGCCTCTCACCCACAACATGTTTTTTGAAATAACATTGGCACAAAGTGAATTGTCCTGGGCCATAAAACGATTGATGTGAATCTTGAAAGGCAGTTTTCTAAGCAAAGACATAGTCTCATTAACGTAGCTTAAGAGATTATTTGCATGAGTAAAACATACACATTTTTTTGAGTCTTAGGTGGAACCAACTTGAAGAAAGAGTCTGGGTAAACACATAGTTCATTAACATAGCTTAAGAAAAACATTTCCATAAGAAAAACGCATTAGTTAGTTAAGGGTTTGAGAAACCTAAGGTTAACTTTGAGAAAAGTTAAGTTCAGGTGGAACCAGGTGTCATCATGGCAACACAGAATTTTAAAAGAAACCTCCTTTTAAATTGGTATAGAGAAGGGAAAAAAATCTAACAACTTGCAGTTTGTTTCCTCCTGCCACTTAAGAGAGAGAGAAAAAAATATCTGACACTTGCAGCCTATTTCTTCCATTTGGGGCTTCTAGACTTCCTACCTGTTACTCTCTCAGAACCAAATCATCTTTCTAAAAGATCACCAAATCTAGGAAGTGGATCATCTAAGGCAGCAATCTGATTTTTCATATGAGTCTTTAAATGTGTAACATTAGAAGATTGTGGTATATAAACACAACATTTAGTTTGAATTATAGCACAGTTGCCCGCTTGAGATGCTGTAAGGATATCAAGGGCCATATGATTTTGCAATTTAGCTTTTCATATCATAGAGACCTCAGAATTAGCCTGGTTGCTATCATTAAGGCCTTTTGAGTGAGTTTTGTCCAGGCTTTAATGTGAGAAATAATATTTTCCAATCTTATTGAAGGCCCAAAAATAGCTGTGAATTTATCATATCAGTGAAGTACAGATATCTTAGTCCATCAGGCTCATATTGATGGTAAATTTGCTGGAGTCACATCTAAGTTTGTTTGTACAAAAGTAGCCTTGAGCCCAAGGGAATCCTAAAGTTCACCTTCCTAGCCATCTCAGCAGAAGCCAAGGCCATAGAATGGACCCACAAAGCCATTGAGTCCCATTGGGTACCAGCCAGTATATTTCTGGTCTCTGACCCAATCTGTTCCATGCTAACCACTGTCTTTATGAGAAGTGGTATATTGGCAGTTTTCATAAGACACTTAGCCTAATTTTTTAGTGTTATTAGGTTGATTATCTTTGATGTAATTTAATTGTTCCCAGGATGGGGGGTAGGGGTGGGGCTTAGGCTTAGATGATCATAGCCTGGTATTAGCCAGATAAATCCATCCCATAACTGAGGAAGCATTCTTCCTAATAGTCTGGAGTTTACTTTTTTTTTTTTAAACAGGAATTTAACCTGTTGTTCAATTAGAGTAAACTTAAGGGAAAATTCATATTTATGGCCAGGTTTAGAATAAGTATGTTTGTTTGACTAGGTAGGTAGGTCCCATCTAGTGACATCAGTACTAGCCCAGACAGAACTATAATTCCTTTCTTCTAAAATATATAAACTTTCTAAGAGCCATCCAGTCAGAGCCTTGGAGGGGAGAAACCCATGCAGGTAAACCAGAGGTACTGCTGCTGCCGCCAAGTCACTTCAGTTGTGTCCAACTCTGTGCAACCCCTTAGACGGTAGCCCACCAGGCTCCTCCATCCATGGAAGTTTCCAGACAAGAGTACTGGAGTGGGTTGCCATTTCCTTCTCCTACCAGAGGTAGTGGATGCAGGTGATTGACCACAAACCCAACAATTTGACTGATTTCTCAAATTTGCATAAGATTCTGCCCATGATAGAAAAAAACATCTGATTCATGTGCAAGAGTCCAAGACACCACGAAGAAAATGTTATGAACAATCACTTGGGTTCAGGCCTGGTATCTCAGCTCAGACTTCTGATGTTGCCTTCTCATCCTGGTGTTGCTGTGTTCTTATTATCAGAGCTTTGCTTTAATGTGAGTTTGAGGTCAGCGGAAAACTGCTCCAGCCTGGTGCAGGAGCGCCTTTTAATTGGAAATATGAATCCAAGAGTCAATTCCTTTCAGTTTTGCCACACATTAGCTTGTTAAAAGTACCTGATAAGGGCCCTTCCATCTAGGTCGGAGGGAGTCCTTTAAGTGATACGTTTTTCTATATACCTAATATCCTGGTTGTACGTCATGGGACATATGATCTTCATTTGAGGATAGTTTACTGTGGTAAGTTTCAGAAACAAGTTTAGAATGCCTTGTCAATACTTTGGTTACACACTTGCAATAATATGTCTCCTTTAAGTAATACAGGATCATATAGTCCTTTATCCACTCTCGTCAGTCTCTGTGTAAGGGAGACGATGATGTTTGCCAAAAGAAGTGGATCTGATCCTGAGGAGAACCAATGGAAGAACCTCAGGCCAAGGAAGAAGCATCTGTTATTTTAGCCAATTGAGTTTTAATTGTTCCATTTGTTTCCCCACTAACCCAGAAGACTAGGGGTGACAGGCACAATGGAATGTTGCATAATCAGCCAAATTTCCTTAACAATTTGCCCAGTAAAATTGGTCCTTCTGTCACTATGCAGTTTAAAAGGGATTATCCAGAAGGGAATCACTCCTTCTAAAATCAGTTTCTAAATTTCTCTACTGATTGTGCCATGGCCCTTCTGCATGGTTAAAGATTTGAGTACAGTGTAATAAGAAACGGGTATTTATGTAACATACAACATTTTAGTATAATCACTAGAATTATGACTGATAACATTATATCAGGACATATCAGATGTAAGGGATTCCATAAAAATTTTGGAATATCTGTATTAGTGATATTTACCTATACATTGTAGCCTAAAGTTCGTTTTTAATCACTTGACAATGTTTTTCAGTCAAAAATACCAAAGAAGCTAGCTTAACATTCATCTCTGAGGTTCCTCAGAGAAGTTTATTTGAAGCATCCATCCCAGAGTCAGTTAGAGCCTAAAAAGTGTAGTTATATTTTGATTCGGGGAAATTTGTTAGAAATATAAAAAAGATTTTAAAACACAGGATCACAGATCACTGAAACAATACCTATTCATTTAACAAAGGTCACAAAGAAAATAAATATAGAACATTTAAGGGCACAGAAACTCACACAACCTGTTATCAAAGGAACATTTATAACAGGGATAAAATTTCCAGTCTTTCATTAGCTCACTTGACAAAGCAATTTACTTTTGTCAGGGTAATGGGTAATTTCCTAGGTTCTGTCTCGTCACAACAAAAATTTGAAGAAACAGACATTAAATCCCTCAGCACATCACAGCTCTTGGACAATCTGTGTGACAGCTCTCGGCTCTCAGACAGACCATGTTTTACCTCTTGGTTCTCAGACAGACAGTGTTATAGCTCTCGGACAGATCAGTGTTACAGCTCTATGTTACAGCTCATATTACATTCCAACTGATTGCCAGAGCAGCCTCCCAAATCTATTCATGGGAGGTCACATTCATGTCCAAAATCACATATTCAGATAGAAAAGTAAACAACATACACTTCTCCATCATTCCTATTTTGATAGTATGACTCTCCACATCTTGTCTCAGGAGAGAAGAATACAACATCTATGACATTGATTTCTGTTTGTTTGGGGAAAATCATGACAGGAGCAAATTCTTCCTACTAACTCCTGATGCAAAGATATGACTGAGTGACTAAGCACATTGCTCAATAAATATACTCAAATATCTATTAACCACAATGTTTAAGAAAGCAACAGCTGAATGTCATTGCCACATAACATTTGACTCTTTGTCCTATAATATCTCCCCAAATAAATTGTTAAAGAGCTTTCTAAATTTCTTAATATACCATGGTCATGTTTGCCTAGTTTTGTTTTTTTTTTTTATCCAATAGGTCCATGTTTTCTGGCTCTTGAATTTAATTCTGCGTGCAAGCCCCCATACAGCAAGGGAAGAAAAATTCTTTTTTAGAGAGGAAAAGGATATTAGGAGGGTTATAGCAAAAAAGAGCCCATGGCTTCCCCTGAATCCTTGTGAAGAAAGAAGAGTCTTTCTTTTCCCTTTTGGACTCTCTTTTGGACTTTCACTGCAGCATGTGAGAGCTCCCCTGTCTCGTCTTCTACCTGTGTGTATGCTAGATCACTTCAGTCTTGTCCGACTCTTTGTGACCCTGTGGACTGTAGCTTACCAGGCTCCTCTGTCCAAGGATTCTCCAGGCAAGAATACTGGAGTCGGTTGCCATGCCCTCCTGCAGGGATATCTTCTTGACCCAGGGATGGAACCCACATCTCATGTCTCCTGTATTGGTAGGCGGGTTCTTTACCACTAGTGCCACCTGGGAAGCCCAAAACCTGGTTTCTTAACTCTATTTAATTGAAGTTCTGTTCATTTTTTTTTTTTTAACAATACAAAGCCTTCATTCCTATATGGCAGCAATCATAGAACTAATGGTTACTGCCTCCTTGGGAAACACTTGGCTCTTCAGTTTGCCCCAGAAGAATCTGGCAGACTTGTCTCATTTGTAATTTGTTTAGTTTCTATAGGCTCTGAGTTTACAACTTCTAGGATAAAACCATGATTGTCTCAGCTTATTTAAATATTACTGGTTTAATACATATTATTTCCAAATTAAACAATGCAAAAAGTTTAACTTCCAGAACTTTAATCTTCTTTTATAAATTTGTTTAAAGTCTGTATATCAGTCGATTAGTTAATGTATGTGAAATTGATACTCCATGACTATGTCTCCTAGTTTGACATAACACATCACATATTGATCATTTGATGAGTCTGTAAGGGGCATACTCATTGCATACTTATTGTCAACAATTTACAAAAGCATAACACAGCACTTATGATTTTAAATTATACTTAAACCACCTTCTTTGTATATTAAATTACAATCAATCTGATATGTAGCAATATTTAAAATAAATAGTTTGCCATAATCTACCTACAGAAAATTTAATTGCTGTGAATTTTTAAAAAATAAATCCTGTTTTATATAAAGAATTAAAGTCTATTCTTATATTAGAAATTATATTGAAGTATAGATGACTTACAATACTATATCAGTTTCAGCTGTGCAACATAGGTGATTTAACATTTTCATACATTACAAAATGATCTCCATGATAAGACTAGTTACAACCTGTCACAATACATAGCTATTACAATGTAATAGACTATATTCTCTATTCTGCAATTTCATCCCTGTGACTCATTTATCTTATAGCTAGAAGTTTGTGCCTCTTAACCCCCTTCAAGTATTTCATTCGTCCCCCCTTACTGGCAACTATCAGTTTGTTTTCTTCATCGGTGAGTTTTTTAAGTTTGCTATTTTTTGACCAGTTACTTGTTTTTTTAAGATTCCACAAGTAAGTGAAATCATATGGTATTTAATTTCTCTGACTACTGTAAGACACCCTAGATATCTAGTTTTCAAAAATGTCAAGATTTCATTATTTTTTATAGGTGAGTGATATTCCATGTGTGAGTGTGTGTGTGTGCGTATCCCAGAATAACAGGCAAGTTTGGCCTGTAGTACAAAATGAAGCTAGGCAAATTTTAAGAGAATTTGTCAAGAAAACATGCTACAATCTAGCAAGCACCGTTTTCAAAACAACCCAAGAGACTATTCTACACATGGACATTACCAGGTGGCCAATACCAAAATCAGCATGAATATGTTCTTTGCATCCAGAGATGGAGAAACTCTATACAGTCAGTAAAAACAAGACCTGGAGCTGATTGTGGCACAGACCATGGCTCTTTATTTCAAAATTCAGGCTTAAATTAAAGAAATTATTGAAAACCATTAGGCCATTCAGGTATGACCTAAGTCAAATCCCTTAGGATTACACAGTGGTGGTGATGAATAGAATCAAGGGATTAGATATGGTAGACAGAGGGCTTGAAGAGCTATGGATGGAGGTTTGCAACATTGCATAGAGGCAGTGACAAAACCATCCCAAAGAAAAAGAAGTGCAAAAAAGCAAAGTGGTAGTCTAAGGAAGCCTTACAAGTAACTGAGAAGAGAAGTGAAAGGCAAAGGAGAAAGGGAAAGATATACCCAACTGAACATAGAGTTCCAGAGAATAACATGAAGAGATAAGAAGGTCTTCTTAGACGGACAATGCCAAGAATTGAAAGAAAATAATAGAATGGGAAAGACTAGAGATCTATCTCTTCAAGAAAATTGGAGATATGAAGGGAAAATTCCATGCAAGGATAGACATGATAAAGGAGAGGAACAGTATGGACCTAACAGAAGCATAAAAGATTAAGAAGAGATGGCAAAAATACACAGAAGAACTATATGAAAAAGATCTTAATGACCTGGATAACCATGATGGCGTGTGGTCACTCAACTAGAGCCAGATATCCTGGAATATGAAGTCAACTATGCTTTAGGAAGCATTACTTTGAACAAAGCTAGTGGAGGTGATGGAATTTCAACTGCACTATTTCAAATCCTAAAAGATGATGCTGTTAAAGAGCTGCACTCAATATATCAGCAAATTTGAAAACTCAGCAATAGCCACAGGACTGGAAAAGATCAGTTTTCATTCCAAACCCAAAACAAAGGCAATGTCAATAAATGTTTAGACTACCATACGCTTGTGCTCATTTCACATGCTAGCAAGTTTATGCTCAAAGCCTTCAAGCTAGGCTTCAGTAGTACATGAACTGAGAACTTCCAGATATATAGCTAGGTTTAGAAAAGGCAGAGGAACCGGAGGTCAAATTGCCAACATTCATTGGATCATGGAATCCAGTGACGGGCTTCCCTGGTGGCTTAGATGGTAAAGAATTCCCCTGCAATGAGGGAGACCTGGATTCGATCCCTGGGTTGGAAAGATACCCTGGAGAAGGGAACAGCTACCCACTCCAGTATTCTTGCCTGGAGAATTCCATGATAGAGGAGCCTGGCTGGCTACAGTTTCTGGTGTCGCAAAGTGTCAGACATGACTGAGTGACTTTCAGTTCACTTATTGGATCATGGAAAAAATCAAGGGAATATTGGAAAAATACCTACTTCTGCTTTATTGACTATGCTAACACCTTTCACTACGTGTATCACAACAAACTGTGAAAAATTCTTAAAGAGATTGGAGTACTAGACTACCTGACCTGTCTCCTGAGAAACCTGTATGCAGTACAGGAAACAGCAGTTAGAACTGGGCATGGAACAACTGACTGGTTCAAAACTGGGAAAGGAGTATGACACCCTGCTTATATTGGCACCCTATTTATCTAACTTCTATGCAGAATACATCATGTGAAATGCTGGGCTGGATGTATTACAAGCTGGAATTAAGATTGCTGGGAGAAATAGCAACAACCTCAGATATGAAGATGACACCATTCTAATTACAGAAGTGAAGAGGAACTCAAGAACCTCTTGATGACGGTGAAAGAGGAGAGTGAGAAAGTTAGCTTGAAACTCAACATTAAAAAACTAAGATTGTGGCATCCTGTGCCATCAATTCATGCCACATAGAAGGGGGAAAATTGGAAGCGGTGACAGATTTTACTTTCTTGGACTCCAATATCACTGTGGACAGTGACTGAAGCCATGAAATTAAAAGATGTTTGCTCTGTGGAAGAAAAGCTATGGCAAATTTAGACAGCATATTAAAAAGCAGAGACATGACTGTGCCAAGAAAGTACACATAGTCAGAGCTATGGTTTTTCCAGGAGTTATGTATGGATGTGAGGGTTGGATCATAAAGAAGGCTGAGTACCAAAGAACTGGTGCTTTTGAATTGTGGTGCTGGTGAAGACTCTTGAGAGTCTCTTTGGCTGCAAGGAGATCAAACCAGTCAATTTTAAAGGAAATCAACCCTGAATATTCATTGAAAGGACTGATGCTGAAGCTGAAGTTACAATACTTTGGCTATCTGATGCACTCATGGAAAAGACCCTGATGCTGGGAAAGATTGAAGGCAAAAGGAGAAGGGAGTGGCAGAGAATGAGATGATCTGATAGCATCACCAACTCAGTGGACATAAATTTGAGCAAACTCTGGGAGATACGGGAGGACAGAAAAGCCTGGCATGTCCATAGGGTCTCAAAGAATTGGACATAACTTAGTGACTAGATAACAACTATATCTATCTATTTCTATATCATCTATATATCTATATCTACATATGCACATGAGCTAAGTCACTTGAGTCATGTCTGATCTTTGTGAACCTATGCACCATAGCCCACCAAGCTCCTCTGTCCATGGGAGTCTCTAGGCCAGAATACTGGAATGAGTAGCTGTTCCCTTCTCCAGGGGATCTTCCTGAGCCAGGGATTGAACCCAGGAATATATATATATATATATGTATTTGTCCATTCATCTCTGGATGGACTTCTGGGTGACTCCTTTATTTTGGTTATTGTTAACAGTGTTGTAATGTACATATCTTTTCAAATTAGTGTTTTTTTTTCTTCAGATAACACTCAGAAATATAACTGCTAGATACTACAGTAGTTCTATTTAACTTTTTGAGAAACTTCCATACTGTTTTCCATAGTGATTGCACAAATTTACATTCCCATCAACAGTACATGAGGGTCCCTTTTTCTCCTCATCCTTGCCAACACTTGTTATTTGTTGTTTTCTGATAATATCCATTCTGACAGGTGTGAGTTGATATTTCATTGTGCTTTTGATTTTCATTTCCTAGATGATTACTGATGTGGAGCATCTTTTTATGTATCTATTGATCATCTGTATGTTTTCTTTAAAAATGTCTATTCAAGTCATTTGCCCATTTTTAATTATTTTATTTTTTGTTGTTGAGTTGTATAAGCCCTTTGTATATTTTAGATATCAATATTTTCAGATTTATCTTTGGCAAATGTCTTTTCCCTTTCAATAGGCTGTCCATCTGCTTTGTTAAAGGTTTCTTTCAATGTGCAAAAGGTTTTTATTTTGATATAATCCCATTTATTTAGTTTTTCTTTTGTTGCCCTGAGCCTAAGTATAGTCAAATAAATATTACTCAGATCAGTGTCAGAGCATACTGTTCTGTGCTTTCTTCTAGGACTTTTCTGGTTTCAGGCCTTATATTTAAGTCTTAGTTTCATGCTACTTGACTTCCCTGGTGGCTCAGACAGTAAAGCGTCTGTCTACAATGCAGGAGACCTGGGTTCAATCCCTGAGTTGGGAAGATACCCTAGAGAAGGAAATGGCAATCCACTCCAGTACTATTGCCTGGAAAATCCCATGAACAGAGGAGCCTGGTAGGCTACAGTCCGTGGGGTCGCAAAGAGTCAGACACGACTGAGCGACTTCACCTTCATGCTATTTATTTTTGTATATTGCATGAGAAGTTGCTGTAGTTTGATTCTGTTGCACATAACAGTTCTGTTTTTTCAAACCATGTATTGAACAGATTGTCTTTTCTGCATTCCATGGTTTTGTCTCTTTTGCTGTGGATTAATTGACCAAGTAAGTGTGGTTTTGTTTCTGGACTCTATCCTGTTCCATTGATCTATGTGTCTGTTTTTGTGCCAGTGTCATACTGTCTTGATTACTATGGCTTTGTAGTATGCTTTTAAATCATAGAGTATGAAACTTACAGCTTTGTTCTTTTTTTTTCAAGATTGTTTGGCTATCTGGAAAATTTTATGATTTTTTATTTAAGTTCTGGTGTTTTGATAAGAATTGCATTAAATCTATGGATTCTGGGGGGAGTCTGGTCATTTTAACAATGGTAATTCTTCCAATCCATGTTCACAGTATCTTTCTATTTGTTTTTGTTGTCATCAATTTCTTTCATCAATATGCCACAGTTTTCAAGATACAAGTCTTTTACCTCTTTGGTTAGATTTATTCCTAGAGGTCTTCTTCTTTCTGATGCAGTTGTAAATAATATTGTTTTCTTAATTTGCCTTTCTGAGAGTTTGTTATTAGTGTATAGAAATGCAACAGGACCCATAGAGTTCAAAAGTTGTGTGGCTGAAGGGTCTATTGTATTTGCTTCATGAATTACATACTCTTATGTAAGATCATGGCATTGGTCCCATCACTTCATGGCAAATAGATGGGGAAACAGCGTCAGACTTTATTTTTTTGGGGCTCCAAAATCACTGCAGATGCTGATTGCAGCCATGAAATTAAAAGACGCTTACTTCTTGGAAGGAAAGTTATGACCAACCTAGATAGCATATTAAAAAGCAGAGACATTACTTTGCCAACAAAGGTCCGTCTAGTCAAGGCGACGGTTTTTCCAGTGGTCATGTATGAATGTGAGAGTTGGACTGTGAAGAAAGCTGAGCGTTGAAGAATTGATGCTTTTGAATTGTGGTGTTGAAGACTCTTGAGAGTCCCTTGGACTGCAAGGAGATCCAACCAGTCCATTCTAAAGGAGATCAATCCTGGGTGTTCATTGGAAGGATTGATGCTAAAGCTGAAACTCCAATACTTTGGCCACCTCATACGAAGAGTTGACTCACTGGAAAAGACTCTGATGCTGGGAGGGACTAGGGGTGGGAGGAGAAGGGGACAACAGAGGATGAGATGGCTGGATGGCATCACCGACTCGATGGACATGAGTTTGAGTGAACTCCGGAGTTGGTGATGGACAGGGAGGCCTGGCGTGCTGTGATTCATGGGGTCGCAAAGAGTCGGACATGACTGAGCGACTGAACTGAACTGAACTGAATGTTAGGTGCATATGTGTTTATCCTCTTGTTGGATCAATTCCTTCATCATTATGAAATGATGTCTCTTCTTTGTCTCTTGTTTGTCTCTTGTTACACACTTTGTTTTAAAGTCTATTTTGCCGGATATGTGTATTGTTATCCCAGATTTATTTTTCACTTGCATTTATGTAGAAAGCATTTTCCATCCCCTTACTGTCAGTCTGTGTGTGACTTTAAATCTGATGTGAGTCTTCTTGTAGGCAGGAGATAATCAGTCTTGTGTTTTTGTTTTCGCTTTTTTTTGAATCCATTTAGCTACTCTATGCCAGATGATTGGCATATTAATCCATTTATATTGAAAGTAAGTTTTGCTAGGTATGTGCTTATTGACATTTTGTTGTTTTCTGCTTGTTTTTGTAATGTCTTTTTTGTCCCTTCTTTTTTTTTTGTTCTCTTCCCTTATGATTTGATGATGATTTGATGTGTTATGTTTGAATGTTTTTCTCTTTTCTGTGTGTGTGCCTATTGCAAGTTTTTGGCTTGTGGTTATCAATATACATAAAGTTGATGATCCCTTCAAGTGAGATGCTTTCTAACCACCCTGCATTTTTACTGTTCCCCCCATGTTTGTTGGTTTTTATGACATATTTTACATATTTTTCTTTTACATATCTCTTAACCACTTATTGTGGATATAGATGATTTTATTGCTTTTGCCTTTTAAACTTCTGCCTAGGTTTACAAATGGTTTCTGCTCTTGGTGCAGTGACCTAATGTAGGAAACCTCCTATGGGTTCAGCAGCACACTCCCCTCTGGTCAGGTCACTAGAGTTATATGTTCTATGGTTCCCCCTCTGTGGGCCACGTGGGTTCTTCAGTTAAGGCATGGCGAACTACTGTGAGTACACTGGTAGGCAAGGTTGGCTCCTAGACTTGTTGGCTGACATTGCCTGTAACATGTAGTGGTTGCCAACTGGTGAGCAAGGCTGGTTCCTGATATTGTTAGCCATGTGACCTAGTGCGTTCCAGGGCTGATCTTGGTACACTGGTGGGTCAACCTGGATCCTGGGATAGGTTCATGTGCCCAACAGGGGGTACCTGGAGTGGGAGTTGGCCTACTGGTGACTGTGGTCATCTTTAGATTTAATTTAACCCTGGAATTCCTCATTATTCTTTATTTATATTCCAGAATTTTTTTAACTTTATTCATTCAATACATTTGCTTTACACCAGATGCTCTTCAAAGTGCTTTGATAAGAAATTTAAAAGTTATCACTAATTTTTGTTGTTTTATTGAGATAGGATTGAAATATAATAATCACTGTTTTCTTAAACAAAATGTAGCAGTTTTTCAAGTCAAAATCTTAACACACCAACATGCATATCAAAATATTTTGACATAAAATCTGGGATTTTCATTGTAGGAAAGCTTTTGGTAATGGATTTAACTTTTTAAAATAGATGTGAGGTTATTAATATTAATGTCTTATAAGTATTGTAATAATGTACACTTTTTATTCCTAGTTATTTTTAATATTTTTATTGTCTTTTTTCCTTGACAAGTCTTCCTAAGAATCTACCAATTTCATTAATCTTTTCAAAACCAGTTTTTGTTTTACTGGTATTCTGTATTGTGTATTTTCTTTCCATTTCATTGATACTTACACTTATCTTTATTTCTTTTCATGTACATTCCCTTGATTTAATTTTCTATTCCTTTTTTTCATTTTTTAGCTTATTGAGTTGGAAGATTATGCCCTTACCTTTCAGCCTTTCTCTTTTCTAATATACATTAAAAATATAAATTTCCCACTAAGAACACTCTTTTGGAGTACATTATATTGGGAAAGGTTGGGGGCGGGAGGAGAAGGGGACGACAGAGAATGAGATGGCTGGATGGCATCACCGACTCTGTGGACATGAGTTTGAGTGAACTCTGGGAGTTGGTGATGGACAGGGAGGCCTGGCGTGCTGTGATTCATGGGGTCGCGGAGAGTCGGACACGACTGAGTGACTGAACTGAACTGAACTGATACAAATTTTGATATGGCATATTTCATTACCATTAGGTCAAACTATTTTTATTTGCCTTTTTATTGGCTAGTTTCCTGATAGTTGAGATGAGCATCTCCTCTTGTAATGATTTCTAGCTTAATTCCATTGTGGTCAAACCACATACTCAAACTTTTGAAATTTCTGGTGGTTAGTAAACATTCCAAAGGCAATGGAAGAAAATGTAAAGTATATCATTGTTGGGGAAATGGGTTGTCTATGTGAATTAGGAGTCAAGTTCTATGAAATCTATCATATTCTATCATTAATTTATAGAAATTCAACTTTTATTTTATTCTAATTAAAACTGAGGCAAGTCTTTTTATAGTCAGTAAACTCATGTGTTTTAACATTCAGAAAGAATCATATCATTCATCAATCACATGAGTAATTGGTCTACCTTTCCAATTTTCCTATTCAAATTATATTCTAGTTAGAGATTAACAAGGAGTAAGTTTTTATTTATTTAAATCAACTCTTTTAATCTATAATTTGCCTATAATACAATTCAAACATTTTAAATGAGATTTTAATAAGTTTTAGAACATTTCTATCACCACCATTTCCTTTTGTCTTTTTCTAATCAATATCCACCCACCCCTACCTAGAGCCCCAGGTAGCCACTGATTTGCTGTCACTAGCATTATATTTCTTTTCCTTAGGATGTCATAGAAATGGAATAATATAGGATGTACTCTTTTGTGTCTGGTTTCTTCTACTCAGTGTGTTTTTCAGATTCATCTATATTGCTTTGTGTATTTCTTTTTCATTAATTTTTATTGCTGAGTTAGTAGGTTTTTTAAAAATTTATTTCTCAGTTTCCCTTGGCTTCAAATCTCACTGCATAAAGCTTTAAATCTCATATAAAGTTTAAAGGCTGTGTTTTATCTTCTTGATAACATGCTAATCTTAATATCATATTGTCAGATTAATTCTGAGCACAAAAACCCACAACTGTTTAATCAAGATCTTCAAGTTGCTAGAATTCAGTCTGAATTTCTGTCTGAATTAAAACTATTATTTTCACTTTGATACCCCAGAAATTCTATTATTTTATAAAATCTTACAGAAATGTTACATACTCTGTTCCCCTTATACAGAGAATGCACAACTAGTCATTTATATTTGCTAACATTCCTTAATCCAATGGACAAGAGTGGATTTTTTTAGCACCGATTTTTCCATATATATATGTGTATATATATATACATATAAATTTATAAAGGTATGTGTGTATGCATGTATGTATATAAATCTTGTATCAGGTGAGCCATACTCTATTGTTCCAAGTATATGAGGCAAAGCTGATACAATCAGGTTTGCACTTATGTGGGAAGAATTGCTGGAAGATTATACATCAAGCAATTTTCAGTGTTGACATTAAGGGACAGAAATTGTGATAAGGAATTTGAAGAAATTTTTCTGTTAGTAAAATTGTGTGTTGCCTGAACTTTTACTCCAAACATGTTTTCTTTTGGAAATTTTAAAAAAACTTAAAAAATCATTTTACTTAGGTAAAATTAAAGATTTGACTTAAACAAGAAAATGAAAATTATCCATAAACACTTAAAACCATTCATTTACATGTGCAGATGGATGTCTTGTACACCATTGTATCATGTTGTTTTAAGAACAGTACCCAAGAAATAATGAGAACTTAGCAGATATATAGTAAATTAATGAATAAATGGATGGACACTATTACAGAACTTCAGACTCGATGTAAATATGATTTTACTTTTCTAAATTGATATTGTATTGTATGATTTTTACTGCAGAAACATTCTGAAAGCATTTTTGATTGGTTTTATCATATTCCATTACCTAGAAATAACAATTTTTTCAACAGTATTCAATTGAATTCTGTTGTTTTTTAATCTAATTTACCAACCTCGAGCTTTTGACTGGGGCATTTCATTCATTCAGAGAAGGCAATGGCACCCCACTCCAGTACTCTTGCCTGGAGAATCCCGTGGACGGAGGAGCCTGATAGGCTACAGTCCATGGGGTCGAAAAGAGTCGGACACGACTGAGCGACTTCTCTTTCTCTCTCTCTTTTCATTCGTTACATTTAAAGTAATTATAGATAAATATGACTTACTATTGTTATATTGTTGTTTCCTTCATATCACAGCTTTTGTGTCCCTCGGTTTATCCCTTGCTGCCTTCCTCTGTGTTTAGTTGATTTTTTGTAGTGATATGTTTTTATTTTCATTTCCTTTTGTGCATATTCTGTAGATTATTTATGGTTACCGTAGAGATTGTATATAACATTCTAAATTATAACAATTTATTTTAACTAGTAGCAACTTAACTTCATTCACATCCAAAACCCTACTCTTTTCCAGTTCCCTTACACCTTCCCATATTATGTTACTGATTTCACAAAAGACATCTTTACATATTGTGCACCCATTAACATAGTTTATAATTATTTTTTATGCTTTTGTGTTTTACATATGGTGAAAGAATAAAAAGTGAAGCTATGAACCAAAATTACAACAATACTTCTTTTATATTTGTCTGTATATCTATCTCTATTAAATAATTTTATATTTTTGTATTTAAGTTATTCTCTAAAATTCTTTCATCTCAACTTAAACTCCTCCTAGCATTTCTTATAGGGAAAGTCTAGGGGTAATGACGTTTAGGGTTGGTTGGATGTCTTCACCAATTCAATGGACATGAACTTGGGAAAACTCTGGGAGACAGTGAGGGACAGGGAGGCCTGGCACCCTGCAGTCCATGGGGTCACAAAGAGTCGGACATAACTTAGCAACAACAACAAATTTTATTGAGCACATACTATGCGCCAGGCACTTTTCCCTCTAAAATAATTAATTTAAACTTTACTATATTCTTGGTAGTGTTATTCTACCCTTTCCATAGAAGAGAAAACTGAGGCACAGAGAGTAATCTTCTGTCCACGTGGAACAAAGGCAGACACATGGAAGAATAAAATTTTAAGTCTTCAATTAGTGACATGAAGGTTATTTGTGGTTTTATGTGATTTAAGAGGAGAGGGTTATAGTAGGCCAGGAGCTGGCTGGATCACACGTCCCCCCAGCTGCTCTTGGCTCTATAAATATTTTAACGTGGGATCTCAGGCCTTGAGCGACACTCACACGGTACTATGACTGTGGTAGTGGATTGACCAAACTAGTGCCCCTTTCCTTTGAAGCAGGAACTAACATGTGGTATATGACCTTCACCAGGAGGGCAAGAGAAGTCCAAACCCAGCCCTGTGGTGGGTGAATGATCAAGGGGATGAAGTGAAGTGGAGCTTCAGAGAGCTGACAGACTTAACCTGTCGCACAGCCAATGTCTTCACACAGACCTGCGGCCTTCAGACGGGAGACCGTCTAGCCTTGATTTTGCCTCGAGTGCCTGAGTGGTGGCTTGTGTCTGTGGGCTGCATCCGAACAGGTTAGTGACCCAAAGAGACCTTAGGCTAGGCCTAGAGCTAATTGGTCCTGAAATATTAGGTGCTTCTTCTTCCCCTAACTTTTTTCTTCTTAATAGTCTTTCCTTCTGTCAAATTCCTTTAAACACTAGTTTACTCCTTCTCATTCACTCTTTTCCTTGTACTCACACCTTTTCAAGCACAATGTCATAATTCTCCCTTCCTCCTTCTCTCTCTCTCACACACTTTCTCTTACACAGTCTCAGACATTCTTACTTCCTTATAAGAGTCATCAGTTATTAACATTTTGCCATATTGGATCCCCTCTCTCCCAGGGAGTCATTTAAGAATCAGTTGCAGACACTGTGACACCCATGAACACCAGATAAACACTGAAATATGTGTCTGCTAAGATTCGAGACATTTCTTTCACATAACCACACAAGAAGTCTCACTCTTATTCGATATAGTTACCTGATGTACATCCAGAGTCAAAATCCCTCAATTATCCCAATAATGTCCTTTATAGGGTTATTTTCGTGCTTAAATAAAAACCCAGGATTTCCCCTGGCAGTCCAGTGGTTAAGATCCCATGCTTCCAATGCAGGGGTCACGGCTTCAGGGAACCAAGATCCCATGTGCCACGCTGCACAGCCAACTGTTTTGTTTTGTTTTTTAAACAACTGTATAAAATCCAATTGAGGACCATGTGTTCCATTTAGTCGTATCTCCGCAATCTTCTTTAACAGAGAATGTTTCTCTATATTCTATGTTGTCTAAGTGACACTGCAGTGACAGTTTTGAAGTGCCTAAGCCAGAGGTGTTGCAGAATATCCCTCAAAATTTGTATTTCTGTCTCCTTCTTTATGATTATATTCAGGATGAACATTCTTAGCACAAGTACTGGAAGGACTTGTGTCTTTCTTGGTGCACCACATTGGGGATATATATAGTTGGTTTGTCCTAACATCAATGACATTGTTTTATCACTTTAGAAAAGTAGTATCCACCTTTGTAAAGGTGCATTTTCCCTTTGTAGTTAGTAAGTAATCTGTCATGTAATATTATGGGACTGTGTGAATATCCTTTCCCCAACTTTCATGATTTGAAAATTCATTGATGAGTCTTGACTGAATTAAATATTTTAAAGGTGGTTTTATACTAGGTATTTCTATTTATATCATACCCTTTACACTTATTAGCCGGCACTCTTCTGTAGAGATTTTCCTTTCCCTTTAATGCTTGTCTATGTATTGACCTATATAATTAGTATGAGACTCATGGATTCTTTTTTGAATCAACCTCAGTTCTGTCATGCATGCTCATACAGTATGTCATGTTCTTGTTCATATATTCTCTCTCATATTTCCTCACAAATAGTTGTTTAATCCATCAAGATCAAGAATTAACAGCAATGGCTGAGTGAGTGTGGAGATGCCATGCCATCTGTATCTTAAGAGATGCTCCATGATTTATATCTGATCCTGTTCATACTGTCCACACTGTTCCTTGGGTAGAAAAGGCACGAGCTGAGGCTGGAAGGAGACTCGAGGAGCCATAGGAACTGCAGACACGTTTATTCTCTCCTGGCTGATGCAGCAGCCATAGCATGCTACTGCTGCTAAGTCACTTCAGTCGTGTCCGACTCTGTGCAACCCCACAGACAGCAGCCCACCAGGCTCCCATGTCCCTGGGATTCTTCAGGCAAGAACACTGGAGTGGGTTGCCATTTCTTTCTCCAATGTGTGAAAGTGAAAAGTGAAGTCGCTCAGTCATGTCCGACCCTTAGCAACCCCACAGACTGCAGCCTACAAGGCTGCTCCATCCATGGGATTTTCCAGGCAAGAGTACTGGAGTGGCTTGCCATTGCATAACCTAACACAATACAACCTCTCTCCTGCCTGGCACAGCAGCTGTAGCAGCAGACACGCTATTTTCTCTCCTCTCATGGCTGACCCAACTGGATACAGCCGTGATCCAGCAGTAATGCTGCTGCTTTTTAGGTGGTGCTTCTATCTGCGGACAGCACTGAACCCCTGACCAAGCGAGTACCTCGTGACGCTCACGCGCCGTGCTATAAATGTGATCAGCTGCTACACAGTCATTATTTACAAAACCTGGGACTAGAGAACCTGTGCACACCATCTTGGCTAATTTGTTCTCTCCCCACACGTGAGAAATCCAAGACATGAGTTGAGAGCTCTGGGATAAAAAGAATTAAAGAAGAATAGAAGTAAAGGATGAAAATTCTAAGAGGCATCAGTTCAGTTCAGTCGCTCAGTCGTGTCCAACTCTTTGCGACCCCATGAGTCACAGCACACCAGGCCTCCCTGTCCATCACCAACTCCCGGAGTTCACTCAAACTCATGTCCATCGAGTCGGTGATGCCATCCAGCCATCTCATTTTCTGTCGTCCGCTTCTCCTCCCGCCCTCAATCCTTCCCAGCATCAGAGTCCTTTCCAGTGAGTCAACTCGTCGCATGAGGTGGCCAAAGTAGTACATGAAAATACTTAACAGTTCAGGAGTAGCCTAGATGAAGAACGGTCATTTTGAAATAGAGTATAGAGTTGTGTGAGAGAAAGGTGAAGAGTGAGCAGTGCTCACTCCAATGTCAGGATGACGAGAAGAGGGTTTTCCTGGAGAGAGGGCACAGGTGTTAAGCAAAGAGAAGAATTGTGAACGAGAAAAAGTCAATGCTCTGTGGAACATAAACAGGCTAGTAATATGGAAGGTGAGTAGTAAGAAGACTCAGAAAAGGGCACCTGGTGGAAAAATTAGAATCCAGTAGAAGCACACAAAACTTGAATTAATTGTTGGTGATAGGAGAAGGCAGGTAGGAAAGTTCAAAGGACAGTGTGGTTAATGTAGGGTATGAGGAACGAAGGAAACAGAAGAAATTCAAGATGACACAAGAGATGGATAGAGAAGGAAGGGAGAGGAGAAAAACTGGGGCAGAGGTGCAGTATCAGGGACCCTGTCCTACTTGTATCTTTCCCAGATCCCATGTATAGGTGTGCAAAGAAGGACTCTACTGGCTAGATCCATCTACAGTAGAGAAGTTTAGGATAGGCTTTTCAAATTTTTAATGTGCATAGAAACCACTTGGAGATCTTGTTAAAATGCAGATTCTGAGTCAATACGTTTGGGGTGGGGTGTCAGATTCTGTGTCCTAGGTGGAACTGATGCTCTGGACCATACTTTGCATAACAGAGGCGAGTGGATTTCTTTGCAGATAAACCAGGCATGAAGCCCATGGTTGTGAAGCTGTGAAAGCGAAACAAAAACAAGCAGTTTCCTTCTCATACCTAGGGATCATCTTCATGCCGGGGACCACCCAGATGAAGGCCAAGGACATTCTCTACCGACTACAAGTGTCTGGAGCCAAAGCGATTGTGACCACAGATACTCTTGCGCCAGAGGTGGATTCTGTGGCACCTGAGTGTCCTTCTCTGAAAACCAAGCTCCTGGTGTCTAACCACAGCCGTGAAGGGTGGCTGGACTTCAAATCACTGATTAAGTAAGTTTCTGTTCTGACAAATGTACTTTCTGAAGAATGGCAGAAGGCCACTCACTCCCAAGTGCTGGTAGAGAATCAGCCAGCAGGAGGAAACTCACCAGGTTTGAGCTTCTCTCCCCACCTATGTCACTGATTTGCTAAGCAGCCCTCAGTTAGTTCATTTACCTCGCTTAGCTGCAAGTGTTTTTATCTATAAAATAAGGAAATTGAGCTTCTATGCCTCTCTCACTAATATATATATACGAATAATATATATCCTTGTGCAAAAGAGATACATAGAGTCAGAGGGTTATTGTGTTTCATCTTCCTTATAGGTGGAGAATCTGAAACATTATTTTTATATAAAAATTAGCATTTACAGGAGTTGAATGAAAAGTTAAGAAGAATTTGTAAGGTGAAACTTGAGACAGTGAAGAATGAGGCTGTGGCTGACAGGCAGCTTTGGGAGCAAAAACTTTCCATGTCTTAGGGTAGGTGCCAATAGGGACACCCTGAGGGAAAAGTTAGGCAAGCGTTGGAGGTAACAAAGACTCCCTCAAAACTGATTCTGCAAGCCTTCAGGCATTTTTCATATCACACAAATATCATGCTGGATTTGTTTTCTTAAAGTAACTCCACAGTTTTGAAAGCTCTTTACTTCAACCACAAAAGGCAAATATACTCGTGAATCACATCTTATGCTGGATTATAAAGAAAATTAAATGAAAATAGCTTAAACAAAGAATATTCATTTGAACTCCCCTAAATTGCCCAAGACTGATGCTGGGAAGGATTGGGGGTGGGAGGAGAAGGGGAAGACAGAGGATGAGATGGCTGGATGGCATCACCGACTCGATGGACATGAGTTTGAGTGAACTCCGGGAGTTGGTGATGGACAGGGAGGCCTGGCGTGCTGTGATTCATGGGGTCACGGAGAGTCGGACACGACTGAGCGACTGAACTGAACTGAACTGAACTGACTGAAATTGCCCAAAGTCAGTATGGTATCATTTCTCCACAAGAGCCAGTGCTTCCCCCAGCACTGGGATTACTTGCAGTCTCTCTGATTGAATATTTTCAAGGAAACTTTCATTTACCATCATAATAGGCTCAAGAAAGAGACTCTTAGTCTAGGAGAAGCTCCCACATATCAAAGCAGCGATATGTGGGATATGAAGGAACCTTGTAGCTCAGCTGGTAAAGAATTCATCTGCAATGCAGGAGACTCCAGTTTGATCCCTGGGTCAGAAAGATCCCCTGGAGGAGGACATGGCAACCCACTCCAGTATTCTTGCCTGGAGAATCCCCATGGACAGAGGAGCTTGGCAGGCTACAGTCCATAGGGTTGTAAAGAGTCGGACATTACTGGGCAACTAAGCACACAGTACAGATTCTGCCTACCCTAAACCTAGCCCTAACCCCAACCACCTCAAACTCATGCCAGGTCATATATATATATATACACACACACATATATATATAACTTCCATTCTCCCAAGCTTTTTCTTCCCCACCCCTCAACACCAAGTTTGTGAGGTTCAATTCCTATAAAGGTAGTCTGTGGGGCTTTTCAGGTGGCTCAGTGGTAAAGAAATCACCTGCAAAGTAGGAGACTCAGGAGACGTGGGTTAGATTCCTAGGTCAGGAAGATCCCTTGGAGAAGGAAACGACAACCGACTTCAATATTCTTGCCAGGGAAATCCCATGGACAGAGGAGCCTGGTGGACTGTAGTCCATGGGGTCACAGAGTTAGACATGACTGAGCACACATGGGACTTAGCAACTAAACAGCAACAAAGCTAGTCTGTAAAAAACAAGGTTAGCAATGTGACTAAAAGCACAGTGTATGGATCAGACTGAGTTTGAACTCTGGCCCTGCAACTTGCTGGCTATACATCTTTAGGTAAGTTACCGGATCATTCTGAGCCACTGTTTCCTCATCTGCAAAAGGTGCATAAAAGCATTACTTACCTCTTACGGTTGCTCTGAATAGTGAATGAATTCTTACTTGTAAATCATACAGAGCCTTGTCCAGAATCACAGGGAATACTATTTCAATGTTTGTTAAATTAAGAAATAATCCATCATATTTTCCCCACTTTTTAAAATGAAGAAATGTCAGGTCACCTATCTGAGCCTCCCATAAATTTTGTCTGATGCCTAATACTGGGAGTTGCAAACCCCATTTTTCTAATTCAAAGCTTCATATTGTTTCTTTTGCTTCCCCAGAGAATGAAAAAGTAAGAAACATGACTTCTGTCCTTTGGTATTGCATTCCTTTGCAGATCAGCCTCCGCAGATCACATCTGTATTAAGTCAAAGACCCTGGACCCTATGGCCATCTTCTTCACCAGTGGGACCACGGGCTTCCCCAAGATGGCAAAACACAGCCACGGATTTGCTTTACGATCCTATTTCCCTGCATGGTAGGAAAGAGGGCACCAACTTAGAAGCTGGGCCACAGATATGGGGTGGAGTGTGCATATGTATGTGCTGGGAAAGGAACTCTAGGCAAAACTGACCCGCTCCTGTTTATTCTTTTCGCTGTCTTTGGTCCAGACCCCTGAGGATGTGAGTAGAGGCTAGGTATGAGTGTTGACCGAAACCTCTGAATGCCAAAAGAGGAAACTTTGGGTCCTACCTAAGCACCTTCAGAGGAGATGTAAAGGAGTGAGGAGAAACAGAAGGCATCCTGAAAACCACACAAATGACAAGCCTCTGTGTCCCTGTTGGTGGCTCCAGGGTTTGGTGGGAAAGATAAGGTCCAGCAGTGTGATCCTCTCCCTCCTCGACTGTGGACAGACTGGGCATGGAGTTTCCCAATCATGAGCTCTTAGGGAAAATAATATCTGGAACTAAGCCACACTAAGCCACTTCCCTATCATGGAACAAACATAGAGCTGGAGCTGGGATAACTATTTAATCAATGTTAAACCAAACTCTTCTCCCTCTTCTTCCCCTCCTCCAACTAATAATATTCAAACCAAACCATGTGCTATAAATTTTCTAGCTTTTCAGCCAAACCAGGGGAGGAGAAGGCTTTTTGGAGGCAATTGATATCTGTACTAAGGATAAAAACTGAGTAGCAAAACCCTGAGGAATGCGGGTGGAAAGAAGGGGAGGATAGTAGTCACAACAGTATCTGAGGCCAACTGTATTTTGGAGATAGCAGGAAATTGTTGCAGCTGAAGATGTCTGATGTCTTCTGGTGCCTGTCAGACACAGGCTGGATTCTGGCTACCTTGGGGTCCCTGCTTGAACCATGGACAGCAGGGTCTACAGTCTTTGCTCATCATCTGCCTCAGTTTGACCCTAAGGTCATAATAGAGGTAAGAAGATTAACCTTTCAACATCAACAAACTCCCAGAAGAAAGTCATTTCAAGCTCAAAAGTTGGACCCAATCGAGAAATATTTTATTTAGCAAAGAAGTCTCTTAACACAACCCTGGCTCTGGGTTTCTTAAAGTGTAAAGCACTAAATCAATCATTGTATCAGAATTACATCAAGATGTAACCTTGAAGAAAACACACATTCCAAACCTTTCCCTAGACCTATGGATCAGACTTTGTGGACTTGGGAACCAGAATATAATTTCTGAGAAATGAAAGCAAGCCCAGGTCTCATGGATCCTGGCTCTACCAGGGCCAGGTAGCTGGAGTGTGAATGTGTGTGTGCATGTGTGTGTGTGTGCATGTGTGTGTGTGTGTGTATACTCAATTTAATGATGTGTTTAGAAACAGAAGCCTTGGAATATGGCAGATTTAGTTACTTATCCCTTGTTTGACATTTATTAGTGGCACTCTGAGCTTCAGTTTCCTTATCTGTAAAATGGGAGTTTTAGTGGTTGCTATCTCCAGAATCGTTGGGAATATTAGTGAGATTATGTGTGACGTGCTTAGCCCTGAAAGTAGCACACAGAAAGTACTCAATAAATGGTAGCAGTTGCTGTTAAGTATACGTTATGAAGTAATCGAGGTCACCTGCATGAACACCCTCACTGTATTTCTCTTCACCTGAAAATCGTGTTTCCACTCACTCCCCTGCTTTATATCTCAGAGGCAGACGTGCCTCTTCACCCCTCAAAGTCCAGCTCCCACTTGACACCTGCTGTCAGTCTTGTTCTTCTCCCTGCCCTCTGTTTAGAGCCCCTCTTTATTAATCTCAAACTCACTAAACCTATTCTCCTGTATTTTCAATCTTTTGCTTTTCATTGACGCTACTCCCTCAGCCAATAAACATATTCAAAGTTGCTCATCATAAAAATATCTTCCCTTCACCTTGGTACACATTGGACCAACCCCGTCTTTCCTTCCTTAATGTCAAATTGTTCCGTAGAACATTCTCCACTTGCGACAGCCACAGCCTCTTTACCCAGCTTACTCCTGAACAAAGACTCTGCCCTCAACTTGCCCTCCTTTTCAAGTAATTTTCTTCACTTCAGTTCTCCAGCAGGCACATCTACTCAGGTGGCTCTCAAAATTATCTCGTCTTTTCTCTCCCAGGGAGTTTCACCACATCTTTCTGCTGGTTGGTTAGGTCTATCTGACCATCCCTTCAGCACCTGAAACTGCACCTTCCGTTTCTCCTTCCCTGATCCTGTATCAATATCTGCCTCTCCTTCATTATTTTCTGCCTTCTTCTACCAGTCTCTGAGGCATAAAGCTGCACAAACGACCTGAATCTGTTACCGTTCCTCTTCCCCCGTCAGGTCCAATTCTCCTTTCCCTACAAGGGGTGTTCCTAAAGTCTCGGTGTATTTCAGGCTTGAATTATTTCAAAGTATTAATTCTACAAATTTACTCCAAACTACATTTGAAACTTTGTTTACTGTATTTTATACCTGTTACCTTCATAAACTTTTAATAATAAGCTTTTGAATTTACTTATTAATAGTTTCAATCTCTCTTATTGAAGATGGGTGACAGTGACTACAATGAAGGATGCTAAATTAAAAAATTACTATTCAAATTCACAAGACAAAACTTTCCCTCCATCAGTTCTCTGACCAGCACCTCAACTTAGGCTTTCCTGTGTTCCCCCAATAGTACCTGACACGTGCCATGTATGGAATTCATGCTCAATTTATATATTGAAAAGATTAACGAATGAATAAATGGGCTCCCCTAGGGGAAAGATCAGAATTAAAATGCTACTAACAGATTTGTATTTTAAATCTTAATTGTGAAAATAAAGTTTCTTCTCTCCTCACTTTGTAGACATTTTTCAAATATCCAATTACCCAATGCCTTGCTGCACCCTCTGTGTATCGAATGATTTTGCAGCAGAATTCCACCAGGTAAGGTAGAAGTGGCTGTGGCTGGTAACAAGAATATTTGGGTACCATTTTTAAGTAATCTGATTCACTGAAGTCTGATTTTAATTATGGTTCTTTGAGGATACTCTGTGTGTGTATGCGTGTGTGTGTGTGCACGCACGCACGTGCACGCGTGTGCAGTAAGCGTTGGTGCTGATAATTGGCAGCCAATCTACTTAGTTCTTTACACAGGACTCAGAGAACCAAATGAAACATTCAGTGAACCTTCATCATTTTGTTTCTTTTTCTTTCTTAAGCATTTTTGTTGTGAAATAAACATACAGAAAAATACATAAGATACACATTTACAGATTAATGAGTTGTTAAAAACAAAATCTGTGTAACTACTCACTGAAGTCACAGAAAGAGAACATTGCCGGCACCTCAAAGCCCTTCTCAGGCCTCCCCATCTCCCCTAAAGGAATCTACTATCTTGGCTTTCATGGTATTCATTTTCTTAATTTTCCCTTAGTTTACCTCCTAAGGAAACATCCCCAGAAAAATTGTTCTACTTTACTTGCTTTTGAACTTCATGTAATTATACATTATTCTATAATATCTGGCCTAGTTTTTCACTGTTGTGTTTCTAAGATGTGTGTTACATGTGATTGTTACATGATAGTGGAGTCAATTTTCATTACTGAAAAATATCACATTTTATAAAAGTACTACAGTTTTAATGAATTCTATTAATGGACATTTGGATATGTTTCATTTGGGAGCTATTGATTAATGCTACATCGAATTCTTACACATGTATAGTGATGTATAAACACACATTTCTGTAGAACTTCTCTGGGAAAGGAATTATTAGGTCACACTGACATTGCACCCTACTACTTTGTTTTCCAAAGTATTGAACCAATGTATGCTCCCACTAGGAGGGTAGGAGAATTCCCATTGTTCCATATTTTTGGTAGTATTAGTTATTGTCAAAGTTTTAAATTTTGCCAACCTAATGTGTTTGTGTTCTCTGGTTTTGTTTTTGCATTTCTACACGTTTGTGGATTATTTTTTAACTAACTTGAAATCTGTTCTTTGAACATTATGGTCATTTATATAACCCTTGTATAACTTACATAACTCTGAAAGTGAAATGGCTACTTCAAAATCAGAGCTAATATGTTTTAGACTTAGGAGTTAAAATATTAAGGAGTTCAGTTTATTAAGATAACTGAAATACAGCTTGATTTTATTCACGAACCCTCAATCTGGTTGAAATATGTTTTCAACTTTACTTCAAATCTTATATTACAGTCTCTTCTTGTGACAACCCTGAGAAGGTGACCAAACCTAGTTAAAATTCAACCAGGGCTTAACTATTGACTCCACTGGACACTCTGCCCATTTTACGTATTTTGGATAAAGCTCAATCAGTTCAGTTCAGTCACTCAGTCGTGTCCGACTCTCCGCGACCCCATGAACCACAGCACGCCAGGCCTCCCTGTCCATCACCAACTCCCGGAGTTCACTCAAACTCATGTCCACAGAGTCGGTGATGCCATCTAGCCATCTCATTCTCGGTCGTCCCCTTCTCCTCCCGCCCCCAACCTTTCCCAGCATCAGAGTCTTTTCCAGTGAGTCAACGCGTCGCATGAGGTGGCCAAAGTATTGCAGTTTCAGCTTTAGCATCAGTCCTTCCAATGTACACCCAGGATTGATCTCTTTTAGAATGGACTAGTTGGATCTCCTTGCAGTATAAGGGACTCTCAAGAGTCTTCTCCAACACCACAGTTCAAAAGCATCGATTCTTCAGTGATCAGCTTTCTTCACAGTCCAACTCTCACATCCATACATGACCACGGGAAAAACCATTGCCTTGACTAGACGGACCTTGGTTGGCAAAGTAATGTCTCTGCTTTTTAATATACTATCAAGGTTGGTCATAACTTTCCTTCCAAGGAGCAAGCGTCTTTTAATTTCATGGCTGCAATCAGCAAGCTCAATAAGAATAAGAAACATGCTTTCAATGAAACCAGTCATCCTGTCCATTACTACTGGCTCTGTTTGTACCAAGAGAGAGTGATAAGGAAGTCTGCGACCTCCATCATCCTTAGAAGCTGTCCCAGCTCAGCACCGTGCCAACTGGTACTAAGACCTCAATCACATTTACCCACTTCCTTCAGGGAATCCATCATTTTGTGATAGTTTGTTATTTATAGACATTTTCATTGAGAAATGGATGAGAGGATTGACACACATAACGTACCTGACAAACTACTGCAAATGTTCACAGCAGAATTTTCTGTTCAGTCCAGAATTCCTTCAGGGCTGCTACCTGTGATCCCTTTCTTTTCTTACAGAAAGCTCAATCTTCCTGATGTCCTGAGCAATTCATTTCCAACACCTAATTCATGTTCTCCAGCCAGATAATAAACAAAAACTCTTCAATTCATATAAGTCCACTGAAGGCAGTATAGTTTAATTATCATCCTAGCATAACCTTGGGGTCTTATCCCTCAGTCCTTATGGTTTATAAAATATCCCTTTTAAAAAGTTGCACAGAATGCTTAGAATGAGTTCTAAGCACACTCCCCACCCCCATTAGATCGACATCCAAATTCAATCCTGATCTCTGTGATGTAACACTTTAGACTCACCAAGACCACCACTTGGCTTCTTCTAGAGGAGTTAACAGGGACCAAAAGGAAATGAGTGCCTTCCACTTGGATTTGACCATTCGTAAAATGCCCAGAAGGCAAGTAAGAAAGTGAAGAAGCAGAAGGATGAATGATCCAGATGGCAGTGCTCTTAACATCCTGGGCCTAAAGTAGAGCACCCAAGCCTACTCTGAGCCTCTGCTGACACGTTGCCTTCCCCTCAGTCTTAGGTTCCCCACTCTGGAACACTGCTGTACTGGTGGGGAAGCCCTGCTGCCCGAGGAGCAAGAGCAGTGGAAGAGACAGACAAATGTTCTGCTCTACCAGGCCTATGGACAGTCAGAAACGGTAGGTGAAATGTCCCCTCTGGACCCGTCAAGATGTGCTCATCCACTGAGCTCAGGAGATAAGCTGATTCAAGCTGAGGATGTGCAGAGGCACCATGGTATGCACAGCATTGCTCAAAGCCAGTGGGAGGCTCCAGAGCTCTTAGCTAATTTATCCCAAACAAACTGACAGAAAAGACAATTTGCAGCTCATCCGTTTGTCAAAAGACCAGCGTGCTGAAAACTACTGGACAAAAACTTAGAAAAGGGTCTAAGGACATGGTGCCACTGTACCTGTGAGCCCAGGAGGGGCAGTGGGATAGATGGAATTATCCAGAAACATGCAGGCCACCACCACAGATCCTGTCCACTTCACCATCCTTTCCAGCAACTGGTACTAGAAGTTCACTAGTTCACGTCTGCCTGTTTAGAGAACATACAGCTTTGATTCTGAGACACTGGCAAAGGGAGAGACTTCTATATACACCCCCATATACACACAATGTAATCCCCAAAAGGACCACTGACCAGTCAGGTGGGCAGGGCATTCACAGTATCATGCGTGTCTTAACCTCGAGGACTTTATCCATGATAGTGTGAGCATGTACCTTTCTTCCAACACTTTCTCAATCCATTTCCCATTCTGGACCAAGCAATTTTCCCCTACCTCCCTATCATCCCTTTAGGTGACAGAGGGATGACTGTCATCTCAGGACCTGTAGCAAAATAGATGTTCTAGAGCCAGTTCACTTATCTGACATTATTTTCCGAAACAAAAATTAAATAATCAGTTTTGGGGTCTGCTTCCAGGTCTGAGAAATGTTAAGACTCTAGGTGTGTCCTTGCTGGTTTACAGTTTATATTCGGACAAGGAGAATGAGGTTAGAACTACACACTACACTCATGACACTTGACCCTTTTTCTCAATGACTCATAACAGAATACTCTCTGATACCTAGATGGTGCTTCATTTCACCAAACATTTTCACACCTGTCTACGCATCTGTGTGACATTTTCTACATGCCTATAGTGTGAGCAGTGACAGCAGAGGAGAAAGTGCTGCTTCTTCCAGGAGCTCAGACCCCAGTCCAGATCTCAGCCTTCCAGTTATAGGTTTCAAGAATGTAGGCAAATTACTGAGTCTTGCAGAGTCGAGCTCTCCCGTCTCTAAAATGGAAATGCAATGCCAATCTTGCCAGGTTGTGATAAAGTAAATGAAAGAAACTATACACATCTCTGGGCACAGTGCACAACTCTTACTGCGTTTATGGTTTTCAGCAATGCTGGGGGTGCAAAGATGGGTGGGACATCTCTATTCTCTGAATGCTCATTATCTACTGAGGGAAACAAACTAACAAAAACAAATATAATGCCTTATTGGCAACAATGGAAGTGTGGGGGGAAATACTACAGAAAAAGAATCTTCCAACTTTTTTCTTGGGACCTGAATGATAGTTAGAAGTAGTTATTTATTGAATACTTGGTGTGTACCTGGCACACACTCAAAAGCACTCAAAGTGATAAATGTTATAATTATCCTCCTTTGACAGAAGAGGAGATCAACGGGGATTAATTGGTACATGGCTAGTGAAGGGTGGAGTCAAGATTCAACCTGTGGTCTCTCTGGGTATAAAGCTTTTAACTCTAGGAATAATGATATTTTGAAAGTGAAAGTGAAGTTGTGTCCAACTCTTTGCGACCCCGTGGACTGTAGCCCACCAGGCTCCTCCTTCCATGGGGTTCTCCAGGCAAGAATATTGGAGTGGGCTGCCACTTCCTTCTCCAGGGGAATCTTCCTGACCCAGAGGTCGAACCCAGATCTCCCATATTTCAGGCAGACACTTTAACCTCTGAGCCACCAGGGAAGCCCGAATGATATTTTAGAGAACTGCTAAAAAGGAAAAAGCTTCATCAGGAAGACCGAAGGAGTAGGGCAGTGCAAAGAGAACAACATGAGCAATGTGAATGATTTCAACACAACTCTGAAAAGTAGTTGAGGCAGCTCCAAGTAAGTGTTTGTTAAATGGATTCATGGCCTTCTCCTGGCACACCGACACACGTCCAGCATACAGTGTGAACTCCACACCCTACATTACATGCCCCCAGCCTGGAGCTTAATCCTCTGCTGCTTCTTGGCCTCTCCCACTGGAATCAGACCCAGCATCAGGCTCAGTCCCAGTTCATGTCAGATGCAGTGAATGCCTGCTGACTAGAGTTGGGTCAGTGTCTTCCAGCTTCCCCACAAGGGCTCTTTGCACAGCATTAAATGACACTTGTGAGCATGGATGCTGTGTTTGATTCTTGTGGCTTTGTGATCAACCTAGACTCTTGGCCAACCCCAGTTCTCTTCTTTTGTAAACAGGGTATAGCTTGTGGCACTCTCCGGGGGATGAAGATCAAGCCAGGTTCCATGGGGAAGGCCATCCCACCCTTTGACATTCAGGTTTGATGGGAAAGATATTGGCAGAGAGCAGTTAGTGTTTGGCTAAGATTAGACCATTGTATGGCATGAGATGACAGAATAAGCCATGCCTCCCAATTGTTCTTTCTGCTCGCTGCCTACATTTCCTCTAATTTCCTGGGGAGGTTTCTGTTGAGAACTGCAATGTCCTGGGCATGAGTGCAGCTTGCTAGGACGGCCAGAGGCCTCGCTTACCCAGCCTGGAGAAAGGGTACTTATCGTAGCACTGAAGGCTTTCTCCACTACTGGTGCTTTTAGTCTTTCCTGATCCATGTTTTCTAGCTTGAAGACACATTTGGGATGTGTATATATATCTATGAAACAAATAGATTCACCCATGACTCGGATTTCACCATTTGCTGGCTTCGAAGACTTCTGACAGTTTTATTATTTTCTGAGAGGGCTCCTCTATCACCACCCCTTTCCCCAGTTACCCCTACTGTGTCACATGAATAAGCCAGGCAATATTTGGGTGGGGCGGGAATGTTGGGGATCCTTGCAGGGTGGGATTCACAGTTCTCTTGCTCCAGATCATTGATGACAAGGGCAATATCCAGCCTCCCAACACGGAAGGAAACATTGGCATCAGGATCAAGCCCACCAGGCCCTTAGGCCTCTTCATGTACTATGAGGTAAGAACACACCATCTGCTTCCAAACAGACTCCAAGAATCCTCACAGGGAGTTGTGTAGATGATAACAGACTGGACTCAACTCTGCATCCTGAAACTTCTTCCATCTTCCTTTCTTCACGCCAAGTCAATGAAATCTGTTCTAATTAATCTCAAAGCTCATAATGTGGTCCCACATCCCTTTCTATCATAACCCATCTGACACTTACAAGATGACTAACGGAGTAGAAAACAGCTTAACTTCAGAACGAACAGACTTGAAGTCCAACTATCTCTTATGGCTAAGAATGTTGGCTTTGAATGGGTTCAAATCATACCAGCCTACTACCAACAGGATGCAGACAAACCTATTAAATCTTGCTGAGCCTCCAGGGGTGTCATTATCCCCAGTTTCAGAGGAAGAAACTGCAGATTGAAAGCTTAACATGTCTTCCCCAAGACAAAATAAATGGCAGGATTAAGGTTCAAAGTGATATGTTTTAGGCCCCAAACTCTAAATGAGAAGTTCAGAGATTAGAGAAACCTACAATAAAGGAATCTACAATAATTATAAGGAAACCTACTATAACTCTTCATCAGACAAACTCTGGCTAGCAGTGGCCACTAAAAGGAGATTCTCAGCTTCCAAGATTGACTGTGGAAGTGTAGACAAACCCTGAAACTGATCTCCGACTACATCTCCTTTCTATAAAGTCACAGCCACTGGTGTGACTGTTATCTTCACACTAAGGCCTGAAGTGGGAAGGGAATCCCGGTTCTCTTGTGGTACTATGTTGAGAAGAAAATATGCAAGTCTTAGCCTTAATTCTCAGCCGCACAATTTAAAGTTTGGATAAAAGAGAACTAAACACAGAGTAACAGGCATACAGATCATCAGTTCTTAATTCTGCTTACAAGTTAGAATTATTTGAGGAAATATTTTTTAAATGGTAGGATCCAACCACAGAGATTCTTGTTAAATTGAACTGGGGTGGTCAAGAGAAATGACTTTGAAAAAAATTGTACGTGATGTATTTTATTTTGCAAAAATGTCTTCATATATGGCGACATCGATTTCTCCCATTTCTCATGCTCTCATGGCAAAGAGACATCACTATTCCATTAAGATTTGTTGGTTTATATTCTTTCATTTCCTTTTTCTTGAAGTAAAATATATACATATATGTAACATAAAGTTTACTCTTTTCACTATTGTTGAGCATACAATTCAGTAGCACTGAGTAAAATTTAGGATATTGCACAACCATCACCACTATGCATCTGCAGAAAAATTTCACCATCCCCAGAAGAAATTCTGTTCCCATTGAACTGTAGCTCCCTACTCCCTTTCCATGTGGTTGTTCTCTCCATTATTGAAAGTAATATATTGAACTCTTCAATTTATATTATAGAACTGTGTATTTCTCCCTTGAATTCTGCCAATGTTTATTTTATATCATTCTGATTTCACGCTTTAATTCTGTCAGTGTTTGCATCAAATATTTTGGTACTAGGCTGTTAAATGCATATTTGCTTCTAAACGTTATATAGTCTTGATGGGTTAACCCTTTTTTCAATATATAATATCCTTTTCTTATCACTTGTAACAGATTTAACTTAAGTTTACTTTGTCTAATATTATTAGATAGCTGCCTCAGCTCTCTTTTGGCTCCTAATTGAAGGGAATATCTTTCTCCACGCATATGGGTGTAGATAAAAAAACTAGGGAAATCTGAGTAAGATTTGTGGATGGTATCAATGTCAATGTCCTAGCTGTGATACTGAACATTATTTTTGCAAGTTGTTACTATGGGGAGAAACTGAGTAAAAGGTAGGTAAGATCGCTCTTACTATTTCACGTGAAAGTGAAAGTGTTAGTTGCTCAGTCATGTCCAACTCTTTGGGACCCCATGGACTGTAGCCCGTCAGGCTCCTCTGTCCATGGAATTCTTCAGGCAAGAATACTGGAGTTGTTTGCTATTTCCTTCTCCAGAGAATCTTCCCAACCCAGGAATCGAACCTGGGTCTCCTGCATTGCAGGTAGTTTCTTTACCATCTGAGCCACTAGGGAAGCCCATATTATTTGTTACACTGTGCTTAGTCATTTAGTTGTGACCAACTCTTTGCGACCCTATGGACTGTAGGCCACCAGGCTCCTCTGCCCATGGGGATTCTCCAGGCAAGAATACTGGAGTGGGTTGCCTTTTCCTCCTCCAGAGGATCTTCCCAACACAGGGATCGAACCCAGGCCTCTCACTTCACAGGTGGATTCTTTACCATCTGATCTACCAGAGAAGCCCAATTATTTCTCATAACTGCATGCAAATATACAATTATCTTAAAAGTTTAATTGAAACACCATTTTCATAGTCTTTGTGTGAGGCTCAAATAGGTAATATTTTGTGAAGAACATTCATTCAGCAAACATTTATTGACACCTCCTATCTGTCCAGGCACTGTGTGAATGCTGAGCTTATAAGAGTGAATAAAATAAATGGAGTTATACAATGGAGTACCACACAAAACTGAGTTGTTATTTTTTTAATACTCTTAAAATTTGCTTAGTATTGTTCACTATTTTATCAGTAGCATGCATTGAGTGCTTGCATGCAATAAAAATAGAGAGATATAAAAACTCCAAGTCAGGTAGAGCAGGATTTGAAGCCAGTATCTGAACCCTGTGTTGAGGTTCATCATCTCTAAACTCACTGCTTTTAACAAAGGAGTGCTATTCTCTTTGCAGAATAACCCAGAGAAAACAGCTGAAGTGGAATGTGGGGACTTTTATAACACTGGGGACAGAGCAACTATTGACGAAGAGGGCTACTTCTGGTTCCTTGGGAGAAGTGATGATGTCATCAATGCATCCGGGTAGGTGTAGCTGACCCTGAGCCAGAAGGTATCACTCTCATATGCCTAGTGGGATCTAGCTTGCCCAGACATTCCTTCGTGCATTGGTGATGGACTCTCGGACTGGTTCTGAACCATGGTAAGACATCATGCAATTTAAAGGGACTGAGAAGGAAAACTTTACTTTGGTCCCTCTTTGTTGAGGGAGCTTATTCTGTATGCTTGTCTGATGAAGCACACACCACAGAAAAATATAACAACAATAATAAAATTCACCTTTATGGAATATGTATTATGTGACAGCACTCTGTCCAGTGTTTTATACAATCCACTTCTCAATGCTAGAAGGGAGATGTGATTATGCCCATTCTATTTTTTTTTTTTTTTTAATTTTAGGGAAGGAGACCCACACTGTGCAGCATGAGGGATCTTAGTTCCCTGAGTAGGGACTGAACCCGTGCCCTCGGCAGTAGAAGCACAGAGTCCTAACCACTGAACCACCAGGGAATTCCCTTGATTATGCCCATTTTATATCAGGAAACTGAGTCAGTGACCAGTGAAAAAAAACTTGCTTGAAGTTTCAAAGACAGTAGAGGGTGCAGCCCAGATTTAAACAAAAACGGTGTGACTCCAATTCTGTTGTTCCTAACTCTTAAATAATTTATAAAGAAAATGAAATGATACATGACATAGTTTAGGAACAGGATGTAAAACTTCAACAAATGTTGACGATAAAGAGTTTTCACACCAGAGGAAGCTGCTTGACTTCAGGAATTCATATTTCAGTCCTCTTACACAGCCTTTGCATAGGCCTCTGGTCCCTGTGACAGTTTCCTCCTGTGCCAGGGGAAGATGTGTCTCTCCAAAAGGTGAGATCTGAGGGCCCGGGTCACCCTAACCCTGGAATTTGCTCAATGCGGTCTTGCAGGTACCGCATTGGGCCAGCAGAAGTAGAGAATGCCCTGGCAGAGCACCCAGCGGTGGCTGAGTCTGCTGTGGTGAGCAGCCCGGACCCGGTTCGAGGGGAGGTGAGGAGGAGGACTTGGGGGTCATCGTGGGTGGGTGTGGGACTGGGAAGACATGTCTATGAATGGTCCAGGCCCATGCCTACCCAGCCGTGGGTGGAGGGAGGGCAGTTAGCGTACATGTGCACTTACAGTATGTGGTCAGCAGGGAGCGCTGTGGCCTCATCTGTGACTGAAATGATGCTGATTGGGAATGCGGCTGCTCATGCCATCTAGGAGTTCATGAACCCTTTCTATGCACCAGTTCATTTATCCCTCACAGAGCACAAGGAACTAAGGACTCTTTTTATACTTTTTTACAGAGAAGGAAACAGAGGCATGAAGAGGTTAAATAACTTGTCTGGATTACGCAGCTAATGAGTGGTAGAGTCAAAAGGGAAATTGAGGACTCTGGGTCCAGACGATACATACATTGATTCAACAAGTGTTCATTGAACACCTTCTGTGTACAATCCCTGTGAAATTAAATGAAGACATAAGTCATAATATGAAACTAATAGATTACCAACGTTTATTAAATGCCAAGTTTTAGCAATTATTAAATGTCCATAGAACTCTATGTACAATAGTGAAAATGGTGGTGATAACAATGATAGGAATGCAGATAAATTTAAACTAGCTTCATGTTTTATATACATTATCTCATGGAATCTTTACATAAACCTGATGAAGAATGAACCTCTTCTCTCCCCATTTCACAGAAAAAGAAATTGAGATTCAGTTCAGTTCAGTTCAGTCACTCAGTCATGTCCGACTCTTTGCGACCCCATGAACCACAGCACGCCAGGCCTCCCTGTCCATCACCAACTCCCGGAGTTCACTCAAACTCATGTCCATCGAGTCGGTGATGCCATCCAGCCATCTCATTCTCTGTCATCCCCGTCTCCTCCCACCCCCAATCCCTCCCAGCATCAGACACTTTTCCACTGAGTCAACTCTTCGCATGAGGTGGCCAAAGTATTGCAGTTTCAGCTTCAGCATCAGTCCTTCCAATGAACACCCAGGATTGATCTCCTTTAGAATGGACTGGTTGGATCTCCTTGCAGTCTAAGGGACTCTCAAGAGTCTTCTCCAGCACCACAGTTCAAAAGCATCAATTCTTCGGCGAATAGTTTTCTTCACAGTCCAACTCTCAAATCCATACATGACCACTGGAAAAAACATAGTCTTGACTAGACGGACCTTGGTTGGCAAAGTAATGTCTCTGCTTTTTAATATGCTATCTAGGCTGGTCATAACTTTCCTTCCAAGGAGTAAGCGTCTTTTAATTTCATGGCTGCAATCAGCATTCACAGTGATTTTGGAGCCCCCCAAAATAAAGTCTTACACTGTTTCCACTGTTTCCCCATCTATTTCCCATGAAGTGATGGGACCAGATGCCATGATCTTCGTTTTCTGAATGTTGAGCTTCAAGCCAACCTTTTCACTCTCTTTCACTTTCATCAAGAGGCCTTTGAGTTCCTCTTCACTTTCTGCCATAAGGGTGGTGTCATCTGCATATCTGAGGTTATTGATATTTCTCCCAGCAATCTTGATTCCAGCTTGTGTTTCTTCCAGCCCAGCGTTCCTCATGATGTACTCTGCATATAAGTTAAATAAGAAATTGAGATTAAGAGAAGTTAAATGATTTTTGCAGGGCAAAAAGTGGAAATCAGAATTATTTGGATTTCTAAAATGCTGGGAAGGATTGGGGGCGGGAGGAGAAGGGGACGACAGAGAATGAGATGGCTGGATGGCATCACCGACTTGATGGACATGAATTTGAGTGAACTCCAGGAGTTGGCGATGGACAGGGAGGCCTGGTGTGCTGTGATTCATGAGGTCGCAAAGAGTCAGACACAACTGAGCGACTGAACTGAACTGAACTGAAAAGTTCAACTGCCCATTTGTTTTTCCATTAATTTAATGAGCATTTACCCTTTATTTTTGGCCACACAGTGCAGTATGGTATGTGGGATCTTAGTTCCTAGACCAGGGATGGAACAGTGCCCTCTGCTGCAGAGGAGAGTCTTAAGCACTGAAAGTGCCAAGCATTTACCTTTTGAACTCGCCTGAGTCTCCACTCCGGTTCTTTACTACAGGTAGTGAAGGCATTTATTGTCCTGAACCCAGAATTCTCAGGCCGTGACCAGGATGAGCTCACCAAGGAGCTGCAGCAACATGTGAAGTCAGTGACAGCCCCATACAAGTACCCAAGGAAGGTGAGTGAGAGCAGATGGATGGGGTTTGGTCCCTTTGAGTGGTCCTGGGTATTCCACTGCCTCAAGTCTCACAGGACGTAGTATAGCTGGGGTGAAGCATAAGTACCCAAGAGAACTAAAATTTTTGTCTGCAGAAGAAGCTTTTCAGCCTATGGGTGAGGGGGAGTCCACTTAATTGGATAGAACCTCTATCCTGTGTCAGAAACTCATCCATTGCTGGCATGTCAACCTAAAGAAAAAATATTAGACAATCATCCAAAGATATCCACATAAATTATTTATAATCTTTCAAAATTTGAAAAAGACATCCAAATCAACAACTTCCAAACTTTTAAAAAACATTATTTGTAGTGAGATATACATTTTATATTGAAATCCAGTATACATATACATACGTAACAAACAAAAATTAACAAAATTATATTTATCCTAACAATGTGTAATACATTCTGATACTTTTTATTCAACTTCATTTGTTTTAAATGCCATGAACAGCTTACAAAGAATGTTCAACAATAGAGAAAGGATTAAATTATTCAGGAAATGTAATATTATTCTGTAACTTAAAATGTGATTTTTATTTTTAACATAAAAATATGATAATATATTATTGAGATAATAAGGCAGGCTAGGAAAGAATATATATAATACTATACTATTTGTTTAAAACAAAAAGTTAATATTTCCTTCTTTTGTAATAATAACTTGCTGCATTGTCTGAATGCTTACAACCCATACATATTATAAAGCTATATACCTAACATTTATTGAGCATTAACATGTGTACCAGACCCTGGACTGAATGCTTTACAGGCATTATTATTTTTATTTAATCCTCTCCATAACCTGAAATAATCTTCCCAATCTACAAAGAGGAAACTGAGTCTCAGACACTCAAAGTAAATTGCCTGAGATTAGACTAAATAAAAGGTGGAATTTAAAACCATGTGTACCTGACAACAGAGTTCATGCTGTTACGATTAGGATCTGATGCTTTTTCAAGAGCAGAATATAGGATGCATCTCAATTAAGAAGGGTTCGATGTTATTGTGGGTAACAAACAGTCCCACATTTGTAGTGGGTTGTAGCAAGGAAGATGTCTTTCTTGCTCATGCCACTTGTCCACCATGGCTTTCCTGGGGCCTTTGTTCCACATCTCCTCATCTTGGGACCAGGATAAAGGAGCAACTGCCTTGTAGGTACCTACCAGAGTACTAGAAGAGATGCATAGAGAAGGTGGCCTCTCTCAATGACTCCCAACTTTTTATTAGAGGTGGCATACTTCACTCCTACTCATATTTCACTGGTCAAAGTACATGAAAGGGCTGCATCCAACTTCATAGGGTAGGAGAAGAATTTGACAAAAATGGTGGACCCCAAAAATGGTGGCCCCAGACTGTCCCATGGTGTCAACCTGTCTGGGGGTCTGTGAAGGGTCTAAGGAGCAGCGCTGCTAGGAGTTGATAGAAAATGACGGGGGTCAGGGGAACTCAATTGAAATGGGTTTGCTTTATCTTCATCCAGGTGGAGTTTGTCTTAGAGCTGCCCAAAACCATCACTGGCAAGATAAGAAGAAGTGAGCTTCGGAAGAAGGAGTTTGGTCAGAAGTAGTTGGCAATAAACTCAGAAGTCATCCTGTGATCTTGGCCAAATTCCTAATTGCCTCAGTTTCCTCATGATAGTGAGGATGAGGAAAGGAATGTTGAGAGAGATGACTTGAAAGAGAACCAGGAGAGCCAACATTCCAGCATTTTGGTACTTTTAAATTAATATCAGTCACTATCCTTTCCTCAAGTTCCCTGTTCCTCTAAGATTGCCCAGGTGAGCGCTCAGAATGGGACTAAAGGAAATAAAATATTTTAGTTACGATCAACAGTGACTCGTTGTGTGTTTATTTTGTGAGAAATCTGGTGCTAAACGCTCAGTTCAGTTCAGTTCAGTTCAGTCGCTCAGTCATGTCCCACTCTTTGCGACCCATGGACCGCAGCACACCAGGCTCCCCTGTCCAAAACCAACTCCTTGAGCTTGCTCAAACTCATGTCCATCAAGTCAGTGATGCCACCCAACCATCTCATTCTCTGTCGTCCCCTTCTCCTTCCACCTTCAATCTTTCCCATCATCAGAGTCTTTTCTAATGAGTCAGTTCTTCGCATCAGATGGCCAAAGTATTGGAGCTTCAGTTTCAGGATTGATTTCCTTTAGGGTTGACTGGTTTGGTCTCCTTGCAGTCCAAGGGACTCTCAAGAGTTCTCCAACACCACAGTTCAAAAGCATCATTTCTTTGCACACAGCTTTCTTTTTAGTCCAACTCTCATATCCATACATGACGCCCGGAAAAACCATAGCTTTGACAAGACAGACCTTTGTCGGCAAAGTAATGTCTCTGCTTTTTAATATGCTGTGTAGGTTGGCCATAGCTTTTCTTTCAAGGAGCAAGCAGGAGGCAGAAGGAGTGGAGGCAGAAGAGATTGAATCTGGGAGTGAGAGAAGCACACATTGTCACCCTTCTCACCCATTCCTGGGGGTCACCGATAGGCAGATCCCCTCTGCAGCTGCCCTCTTTTGAGGTGCACAGATATACTGACTCACAAGGAAATATACAGACACCACAAACATGGAGACACTCAGGCACGGAATCCCCCCAGCCTCCCCTGGGGACTCAGGTGGTGGGTTCATGTATGGCTCACATGCAGACCAACAAAGGCAATGATACTCGGAGGGGAACAGACACACACAGGTGCACATCCTCAGGGCCGTGGGAAGCAATCTCGCAGGACAGACCCACACATATTTTATGGAGGCGCAAACACAAACGTGCAGGCAGAGACAGACGCAAATACAGAGCATTCAGTTCAGTTCAGTTCAGTCGCTCAGTCATGTCTGACTCTTTGTGACCCCATGAACCACAGCACGCCAGGTCTCCCTGTCCATCACCCACTCCCGGAGTTCACTCAAACTCATGTCCATTGAGTCGGTGATGCCATCCAGCCATCTCATTCTCTGTCATCCCCGTCTCCTCCCACCCCCAATCCCTCCCAGCATCAGAGTCTTTTCCAGTGAGTCAATTCATTGCATGAGGTGGCCAAAGTAATGAAGTTTCAGCTTTAGCATCAGTCCTTCCAATGAACACCCAGGATTGATCTCCTTTAGAATGGACATAGACGCATGCAAATAGATACACAGAAGACAGATACAAAAAGGAACATCCAAGGGAACAGCAACTTCATGTTCAACACACTCCCATACATATAAGACACAAACGCAACTCCAAGGACACATATGCCCTGAGACACATACACACATATCTAATGTGTAAGGCCTGAGTCACAGACACACACAGATTTACACAAGCAATATACACTCAGTTAGTGACAAAGATGCAGACACACAAGTGCATACACAGAAAAACAGAAGGACAATGATAGCTATGCAGTGGAAAATTCACATTCACAACTGATATGCTCACAGACTCAGAAACTCAGACATACAGGTCCATCCATGCAGACTTATAGCACCACAGTCACACTCATGCTGGAATCCATCTTGGTTAAAAGATGTGTGGGCACACTGGGGAGAATCCTGAGTCAGACCAAATATGGGCAAAAAGCACAACAAAGCAACATGACTGGCTAGAGGGAATTTGGAAAACTGCCCCATGTTTTAAGCCACCTCAAAAACGTGACTCTAACTTTCCACATGTACTTTTCTTCTAATAAGCTGTACCTGCTTCACTACCTTCTGTCTCTTTGCTTAATTATTTCTACAAAGAAGACAAGGGCCGAACTCCTGTTTCAAGCCCAATAGCCCTTGTGATCTAGAGGTTAGGATTCAGTGCTTTCACTGCCACAGCCTGGGTTTGATTCCTGGTCAGGAAACTAAGATCCCACTTCCAGTCACTGCACTCTGGAGATCAGCATGACCTGCCCCATCCAAACTGTCATGGAAGGGAAAGGTTGAGGCTATGAGCCATGAACAAAGCCAGGATTCTTGGCCTCCAGAGGTGAGGAATTGGATCCGGGGTCAGTGATGAGGTTTGATCGCTCAGAGCTTTTGAGTAATAAAGTTTTATTAAAGTGTAAAAGAGAGAAAGCTTCTGACATAGACCTCAGAAGGGGGCAGAAAGAGTGCCCCTTTGCTAGTTTGTAGCAAGAAGTTATTTATCTATCAGTTCAGTTCAGTTCAGTCACTCAGTTGTGTCCGACTCTCTGCGACCCCATGAATCACAGCACGCCAGGCCTCCCTGTCCATCACCAACTCCCGGAGTTCACTCAAACTCATGTCGAATTGCTTCAAAACTGAGAAAGTGGCACCAGGCCCCTCCCCACCGCATGTCTCTTGAGATCGCATTGGCACAACCTGAGTCATCCTGGGCCATAAAACAATTGACATGAATCTTGAAGAAAGGCAGATTTCCAAACAAATCCATAGTTCATTAATATAGCTTAAGAAAAACATTTCCATAAGAAAAACGCATTGGTTAGCTTAAGGTTTGAGAAATGTTAAGTTCAAGTGGAGCCAGATGTCATCATGGCAGCACAGAATTTTTTTTTTATTATTATTTTTATTTTTTTATCTTTATTGATCTCTTTTATTTCTTTTTTCTTTACAATATTGTATTGGTTTTGACATACATTGACATGAATCCACCCCGGGTGTACATGTGTTCCCCATCTTGAACCCCCCTCCCACCTCCCTCCCCATCCCATCCCTCTGGGTCATCCCAGGGCACCAGCCCCGAGCATCCTGTATCATGCATCGAACCTGGACTGGCGATTCATTTCACATATGATAATATACATGTTTCAATGCCATTCTCCCAAATCATCCCACCCTCGCCCTCTCCCACAGAGTCCAAAAGACTGTCCTATACATCCGTGTCTCTTTTGATGTCTCGCATACAGGGTTATCGTTACCCTCTTTCTAAATTCCATATATATGCGTTAGTATACAGTATTGGTATTTTTCTTTCTGGCTTACTTCACTCTGTATAATAGACTCCAGTTTCATCCACCTCATTAGAACTGATTCAAATGTATTATCTTTAACTGCTGAGTAATACTCCATTGTGTATATGTACCACAGCTTTCTTATCCATTCGTCTGCAGATGGACATCTAGGTTGCTTCCATGTCCTAGCTATTATAAACAGTGTTGCAATGAACATTGGAGTACATGTGTCTCTTTCAATTCTGGTTTCCTCGGTGTGTATGCCCAGGAGTGGGATTGCTGGGTCGTATGGCAGTTCTATTTCCAGTTTTTTAAGGAATCTCCACACTGTTCTCCATAGAGGCTGTACTAGTTTACATTCCCACCAACAGTGTGAGAGGGTTCCCTTTTTCTCCACACCCTCTCCAGCATTTATTGCTTGTAGACTTTTGGATAGCAGCCATTCTGACTGGTGTGAAATGGTATCTCATGGTGGTTTTGATTTGCATTTCTCTGATTATGAGTGAATAGAAACCTTTTAAATTTGTATAGAGAAGGGAAAAAAGTCTGACACTTGTAGTTTGTTTCCTCCTGCCACTTAAGAGAGATAAAAAAAAAGTCTGACACTTGGGGACCTCTAACCTTCCTGCCTGTTACCCTCTCAGAAGTAGGTGTTTTCCTGGCTTCAAACCCTGTGATAGGCTTCTGTCCCACTGCAAGGTCTTTCAGAGGGCTGTGCCTACGTCCTGAGATGCCAAAGAGTGGCCAGCATATGGTGGCTCTGGGGACAGGACATACTCTAGGGACAATGTGCACTTGAAGTAGGGGTGTTGCGTGGGGTTTAGCAGATCCCAAGGTCAAGAAAGGGAAAGAAGGGAGCCTCCCCAGAACCTCTGCTATGTGTCAGAGTAGGCTGTGCTCTTCTACAAAAACACAGTAACGGTAAAGACATCATCAAGACTTTTGTATAATAATATTATGATCACCACAGCAATGGCTGACCATCAGCTCGAGGTGGAAGAGTCAGGTATGACATGGCCACCTGGTTTGCTTCATCTTCAGAGCAGTGCTGACCCTGAGCAAAGTTTGACTACAGGTAAAGTTTCTTTCTGGCCCCTTCTTTCTCTGGAGACTCCAGCCTCAGCTTCTTCCTCTCCCAACATTCCCTCCTGGACCTAAGTCCCCTCTGACCCTTTCCTCATCCTGGGTAAAGCACATCTCCCTGACCACTCTGAATCTGATTTTGTATCTGTGCAATGAGGATACAGATGGTATAGACCATAAAAAGATACCTACAAAGTGGAGTGCTTAGCACAGGCTGGTAACAGGAGAGACCTTTAAAGGCTTCACACCTCCTAAGCTGTCAAGCTGCCCCTGGGGAGACCATGATGCACAGGTGCTCAGCACATGGTCCCCCTTTATCCTAATGACAGTTTTTGGATGCAGAAGCGGACATTCCCATTTTAGGGAAGGAAACCCACCCAGGGTCCTACTGCAGGTAAGCAGCACAGCTGGGTCTCGAGCCCTAGGCTCCTGGACCTGTCTCCAGGGGCCAAGGAGGGCTCTCCTCGATGAGAGGCTGAACGGGCTTTGGGGATGCTTTCACAAATGGTCTCACAATTTTCAGGCGCCTTAACTCTGTTCACTTCTTACTATCGTCCTTGCTTGAGCTATAACTAGGGTGACTCCCCAGTCCCTTATAAGCCTCCCATTCACTTCTGGCCTAGTCTGATTCCCACCCCACTTCTGTGACTAGTCTGCCTTTTTATAACTAATAGCCCAACTGTGGAGCTTAGTAGGCAGGCAAATGTATCTAAAGAAAATTAAACACTGTTGTTTTGTTATCTCTGTTTTTTGTTTTGCTTTTTTTTTATCGTTTCTTTGTATTTATGGTAAAATGCATTGATTTCCCAGTATAACATTAATAGAATGCTTCCTGTTTACAATAAATTTCCATAATAATAAAAAGCTATAGATTTAAAGCAACTATTTTAAAGCTGCCATGGGCCTGAAAGAGCTGGGGAAACACTGTGTAGATCATGCAGAAAAGTATCTTTAGGAAGTTTACCTCAGGGCATGGCCCAGAATAGATGATCACCAGTAGGGTTTGTCTAACCACCTGGGTCCTGCCCACCTGCTTGGCTCTCGCCACCCAGCACTCCTGGTATTGCCAAGTTGTTTGGGTGTTGTCCTCAGATTCCCCCAAAAGAGACATTAATGAACTTAGGGTGGATTTTTTTACCCCCATTTTGGTTCATAACCTAAAGCCCATGCTAACAGGGGATGTATCTAACCCTGTTTCAGGTATTAAAATGTCTAAATTAGTTAGGGATGATTTTGAGACTGTACCATCTTGTCACACAAGTGGAATTCGCAGGCCAGAAGGAAACAAGATTTTATTGCTATATTATCATGGCCGTGTAGTTCAGTTCAACCGTGGCATCTTTCCCTTTGGAATTGCTTTTTGCCCATATTTATTTGTAAGGGTACTTCTCAATTTCCAAACATCAGAAATACTAGTTAGCTTTCATCCTTGACTCTTCTAGAACAATTACATTACCAAAAGCATACTCTGTGTGATTTTGTTCCTCTGAAATACATTGAAATTTGCTTTGTGGCCAAAATAGTGTTAGTTTTTATAAATATACTATCTGTGCCTAAAACTAATGCTTCCTTTACAGTTGTCATATGATACTAATGGATATATGGGTACACATATGATTAAAATGTCTGGTCACTAAGTCGTATCTGACTCTTTCCCAACCCCATGGACTGTAGCCCACCAGGCTCCTCTGTGCATGGGATTTCCCAGGCAAGAATACTGGAGTGGGAATACTGGAGTGGGTTGCCATTTCCTCCTCTAGGAGATCCTCCCAACCCAGCGATGGAACCTATGTCTCCTGCATTTGCAGGCAGATTCTTTCCCACTGAGCCACCAGGGAAACCATCATGAGTAAAACGATTTACTTAATAGAAGATCTTAATAGATCTTCTACACCTTACAGATGTCCTGTGTGCACATTTTATGACTTTTTGAAGGAGGGGTGTGAAAACCTCCCACTCTGCTTGTGTATTTGATCATTCTTGTATTTCCGTCATTAATTGATTTATACAGTTTTTAGCCACTGCCCATGGGAAAACTTGGGAGTTCTCAAAAGAAGCCCAGAAGTGGGGGACAGGAAACCTGGATTCAAAAGGGCGAGAAATCATAACGTCCGAAAAGGTTCCAGAGGACCAGGGTGAAACGGTGCTCGAGGCGTCATTCTAAAAATGCGGTCGCGAGGATGTCACTATGACGAATCAGAGGCTAAGGCAAGTGATTGGCTGAGAGAAAGTATAAAGCATCCGTGTTGCTATAGCGTCGTTCAAATCGGAGAAGACTTGGAGGAAGACGGAGCTCCGTCGTCCCCTCCAACTGCTCCTGCGATTCTACTCTAGCTGTTTTTTGTTGTTTCCTGACCTGTTGGCCTACTGACCTATCGGAACTCTCCTTCCTCCCGTTTAGGACTTGGTTGACCCCCTGGTACTTTTTCTGGAGTCCCTTCTACTCCACCCAGGAGGCCACACCCCCTTCCCGCCACACCCCCTCCCCAATCCCGTCCCCAATTCCAAATCCAACCACTCTCCACCCCTCCCCACCCCTCCCACCCTACTTCTTGGCTGGCAACTTCAGAGCCCCTGAGAGGACCAGGGTATGGAGGTGAAGAGACTGCTCTTCTGGCTCCTTCTACTCGAGTGTTCACCTTACCCAAACAAGCATGTGAGTGAACAGCAAACATCAGAGGTTTCTTCCTTTTTATTGGGCTCTGTCATACTGAACTTAAATAACTGCATTTTTTCATGGCGTCCTCAATGGGAACTCAGTCCTTCGTGAAGACCAAGGTCCTCAGGGCGGGTTTCTTGACCAGCCTGAGCCAGCTCTTGCCGCAGCTGTTCTCATCACTGTCCTGGCCCTGTTGCTGCTGCCTGTATCAAACACAGCAGGGCTGACAGGATGAAACCTGAAATAGTAACTTTATTTGGTCAAAGAAGGAAGTGGAAATGTACTAAAAGCTGTTGAGTCGTATGTCAAAAATGAATGAATTGTATGATATATCAGTTATGTCTCAATAGTGTTATTTTTTTTTAAGTAGGGAACTCTTATTTATTAGGAGTCCTAGGCTCGAAATTAGACTGGCTCCTGGAAAGCTTGTCAGGATCCTGCTTCAAGCTACACAAGTTCAGGGTCCTTCCCTATGGAGTGTGTTTTCCTGTAAGCACACCCTTCTTATTTGTGAAGTTTGGCAGTCCTGAGAACAGTGGTATTTAAGCTTTGGGTTGGTACTAGTCTGCTAAAAAGTGCAATGCCATTTGTGCTCTGTTCTTACTGGTTTGTTGACTTTTATCAACTTCTGAGGCATCCCTTCCATTGTGCTTTTGAATATTGCCTTCAGGGACTCTGTCCAGCCAGATTGATGGGAGCTTGGGAGCCCTGGGAGCCCAGTCAACGTGGCTGCATCCTGCTGGGATGTTTATAACAGGGAAATCCTTAGGAGTGACATAACCTGGAGGTGAATGAGTCATTGTCCTTTCTTTAATGAAGTGTCTGTGTACAGAGTGCTGATCTACCCAAAACAGAAAGGTCCTTCAAGTCCTTAGAATTGTTCAAATATAAAGAAATGCCAGGTTCACCATACTATGAAAGTTTTCACTCCCATAAAAATGTTCTTCCACACCCAGGAAAGAAAGATAAAAACTGAGAACACCCCAAAGAAATAAATGGATTTGTTCTCTTTGGCATGCACCAGATTCTGAGGGATCTGGAAGGGCCCAGTGCCTGGGACATCCTTTGCATTGAGATAGAGTCATGCCACATGAATACCTCCACCTGTTTCTTTTGAGCCTACGAAGGAAGACATGTCTATATAATCTTTGTTGGAATTTTTTTTTTTCCCCTCAGAGGGATTGAGACTGTATTCTCAGAAATTAGTTAAATTCTCTTTCCCCTATCTCATCTTTGGGCACTCAGATAAAGCAATTTGTCTTGCGTTTCCCACCTCCACTGTTGCTCATGGCCACTGACTCTAACCTCAGTTTATTGACCCCACTGGATCAATTCTAGGTAGGAGTCAGCTACTGGTGTCAGCATTTAGACAGTTGCCATACAGAACAAGAGTGCCCACGCCTGAAGATGTTTTCCCAGTTCCTGAGCAGATGGTGTTTGTCTTTTTTGTGATTTGATCTGTGTTTAACCTTTGTGCTGAGAGTCCCTTTTCTCTCTCACAGTGTCTACTCAAAGACAGTGTATGATTCCCAACAGCACACATTTTACTGACCTCAGTTCTGAGGGTTGACGATGAAAATGCTATTGATTTCAGAAGCTACTTTCTAGAGTAGAGGGATTTTATTTGTACAAAACTGAAACTTGGTATGTTGATCAGTATGAATCACATTGAGCTTATTTCCTCCTAAAATACTTACATCGCTAGATTTTGTAAGAAAATCTTGTTTTTATTATTCAGAAACTTTGATTTTTTTATAATTTAATTTTCATGGTTGCCATTAATTGTTTAGGTGCAATGCTATGAAAAATGAAAGTGAATACTTTTTATTGACTGGAATTGTATTTTTAGCTAAATTCAATTCTTATCATTTTAATCATAATATATGAGATGATGCTATTGTACAAATCATTATGTACTTCAGAAGTCTGACATTATGTACTGTGGTTCAGAATCAAAGTACACATGAAAAAAAACCTCAGTGTTTTTAGAAACTTGGGCTAAATGGAAATTTTTAATTAATTCTGGTTGAAAAAAATAGTTTTTTTATAACAGAAGCTGCCCATCTTTCTCACTTATTTCCATATTTATAAATATTTCTCTATTATTCTCATTTATATCTTTAACATACATTTTTATTGTTATTTTTCCTATCCTTCTATACATTTTGGAGTTATTTTATGAAATGTTCAGTAGGAGTTTTTCCAGGTACTTCATGAAGATACAGCAGACGGTTTGCATTCACTTACTTTTCAATTTTAAGATGTCTTCTACATTCATAAGTTAATTTCTGCTAACTGTTTTTAAAATACTTGCAATGTGTTTATTAGCAAAATAAAATATCTAATAGTTTGTGTATCAGACTTTTTTTCTACAGCTTAAGTGTGGTATAATTTACTTATGATAGCAAGCACCTCTTTAATGAGTATAGTCTGTTGATATTTGACATATGTGTACAGCAATGAAACCATTACTACATTAAGATTGTAAACACAACACTCCCAAAAGTTTCCTCCTGCTCCTTTAGAATCCTTCTGTCCCCTCTCTCCTCCATGAGGATATATAAGAGGGATGTAGGTGCCTCCTGGAGGTTGGTTTATGTTTTCTAAAGTTGATTCTTTGTGATGGATATACTGTAATTGTCTTCAAGTTTCCTCATCATCTCAAATATTATTTCAGCTGGTCCATATTCTGCCTGACCATTTCCATCTTGGGCCTGATGCTTATGAAATTCTTTGGAAGCTTACCATGATTACTGCCTCCTTGGGATTTTCTGCATTTGTCATTTTCTTCTGGAGGACCATCCTTGCTGTGAGTATTACTAAAGTACCTTATAGATATACTTTTAATATCCATGATGGGAATTTTTATAGTCACAAACATTTTATTTACCTTCAGGTCTACAGATTTCCCTCACTCCAAGCAATGCTTTCACTGCCTCCCACAAATTTTAATGTTTTGTATTTATTTTCACTTAGATTGACATATTTTCAGATTTCTGTTGAGATGTCCTCCTTGACCCATCTTTTCTTTAGAAGTATTTTGTTTAATCTCCATTTTTCATGTGATTTTCCAGTTATCTTTCTATTTACTAATGTCTGCTACATATCCTTTCTATGCCATTACTTTAAATGTGTTAAGTGTTTTATGGCTCTGAATTATGGTCCTAATGTTTTATGAGTTTGAGAAGAATGTGTATTCTGCTGTCACTGGTTGAAGTCTTCTGTAGATGTCATTAGACCCAGCTGGTTGATAATGTTGTTCAGTTCAAGTGTATTCTTATTGAATTTTTATATTTTGGATCTGTCAATGACTAATAAAATGTTTTGATTTCTGACTGTAATAATGAGTTCGTCTATTTATCCTAGAAATTCTGTCAATTTTTGATACCGTTGTTAATACATACACATGAAGGATTGTTATGTCTTCTTGCAGAATTGACCTCTTTACCATTAAAGTAATGCCCTTCATTATCTCTGACAATTTTCTTTATTCCATGGTGTGCTTTGAAGGCTAATTTCAGTGTTTACAGAAGTCTAGGTTGATGATCCTTTCCTTTTAACACTTTTATATATTTCATTCCACTTTCTTCTTGATTCCATGGTTCCTGAATAGAAGTCTGATGTATTTCTATCTTTGTCCTCCCTGGGTAAGGTGTTATTATTACCCCAATGCCCTCCACACCTGGCTTCTATGTAAGTTTTTCTTTCTCTTATATGTTATATAAATATATAAGCAACATATAAATATATATGTATGTATTCATTCCCACTTGGAAATCTGTGAGCATCCTGTATCTGTGGCTCAGTGATTATCATCATTATCCTTATTTTAGAATTTCTTGGTCATTATTGCTTCAAATGATTTTTGCTTTGGTATTGCTATTATGTTTAGGTTAGATCCTTTGTAAATGTCCCACTGTCTTGGATAATTTGGGCTTTATTATTATTTTCTTTGCATCTGTTTAATTTTCTACTGACATTTAAGTGCATTGATTCTTTCTCAGCTCTGTTGAGTTTGTTAATAAACCCATCAAGCGTGTTCCTCGTTTCCGTTAAGTGTTCTTAATTCCTCAACTTTCCTTTGGATTCTTTTTCCTCATCTATTCTTGCATATTGTCCACTTTTTACCATTGGACCCATTACCATGTTAATCACAGTGGTTTTAAATCCCCAGAGATAATGATTTGATTTTCTCTTCCATATTAAGTGTGATTCAAATATTTGCACTTTGAGTTCAAACTGTGTGATTTCTTCTTTTGGTATGCCTTGTAAGGATTTGTTGTTAGCTTCATATTGGGCCCTGTTGTGGTGGAACTGAGGTATTATATATAGGCCTTTAATGTAAGATTTATATTTACCAGGCTAGAGGGTAGGCTGAGTTTATCCTTAGACGAGACAGGAAGGAGAGAGAGAGTGTGTTGGAACTGGGCATTTCCCTTTGCCTATGTCACCTCGTCTTTGGGCCAAACCCCAGTTAGGCTCTAGTAAAATTGTTTCTCTTGAGGGCTTGGCTTCCTTTACTGACGTACAGTTAATGTACAATATTATGTAAGTTTCAGGTGTACAGCATAGTGATTTACAATTTTTAAATGGTACACTCCTCCATTTATAAGTATTATTAAAATTATTAAAAAGATCTTTAGTCAGTGTTTTCTATGTTTCTCCTCTGGCCAGTGTACATTCTCCCTGATGAAATTACTGTGTGCACATCACAAGGAGTGGGGAGTTATATGTCACATCTTGGAGAACTGAACATCTGCGTAATCATGCAGATTTCATCCTCTAAGGAAAATATTTCCATATGGAGTTCTTGAAATATATTTTACTTTTTCTAGAATAATGCAATCCTCTTTCATTTTGTTGTTCAAATAGTTCCAGCTTTGGACCTTGGAATCAGGTGGTTCCCGTGTTCTGTGAGAAATGCCATTGGTATTTTTATACGGGATTACATTGATTATATAGATTGCCTTGGGTAGTATGGTCATTTTAACAATATCAATTCTTCCAATCCATGAACATAGTGTAACTTTCTATGTCTTTGATTTCTTTCATCAGTCTCATATATTTCTGAGAACAGGTTTTTTTAAACTCAAAGGTTTCTGAACACAGTTTTTTTTTAATGCAACTGTAAATGAGATTGTTTCCTTAATTCCATTTTTAATAGTTGATTTGATTATATAGAAAACCAACAGATTTTTGTATATTAATTTTTCATGCTTCAAATTTACAAAATTTATTAATGAGCTCAAGTTGTTTTTGTGTGGCATCTTTAGGATTTTTCTGTGTACTGTGTCATGTTATCTGCAAATAGTGACAGTTTTACTTCTTCCTTTCCAATTTGGATTGATTTTTTCTTTTTCTTCTCTGATGATGAATCAAAGTGATGAGTAGATGTCCTTGTCTTGTTCCTGATCTTAGAGAAAATTCTTTCAGTGTTTCACTATTGAATATGATGTTAGCTGTGGGTTTGTCATGGATGGACTTTATTATGCTGAGGTAGTTTTATATATATATATAAAGTATCTGCTGAATTTTTCTCCATCTATTGATGTGATCATATGTATTTTATTCTTCAATTTGTGAATATGTTGTTTTACATTGATTGATTTGTGGATATTGAACCATCCTTGCATCCCTGAAATCAGTCCCATATCACAGTGTAGGATCCGTTTAATATATTGTTGGATTTGGTTTGTGAGATTGTTGTCAAGGATTTTTGCATGTTTGTTCTTCAGTAATATTAGCCTATAATTTCTTTTTTTGTTTGATATTGTGTCTATTTAAAAATAGAAAAGAATAGAGTTTATTTTTAAATGACTGTTTTCTCTCTCTCATGTCAACAGCTTGTGGAGATTTTCCCCCAATATTTACACATCTTTTAGGATTCCCGAAGATAAAACTGATGAAAGATAGGGTATCCCCTAACACTGGGCAGTCTGGCATTATTAAGTTTCATGCGCTTGTCCACACAGAGCCCCCAGGACTTCATCCATTAGAGTATAGATTTCTCTCCCATGATGTTCTGTTCTGTAGAGAATTCTGACCTTGGGCCTCTGCTCCAGTAAGTGATGATTGCTCTGTATCTGCAAGTCTGTTTCCCTAATTCTCTAGCAAGAGTTTGCCTTGTGACTTCAGTTCTCTGAGCGATCTCTAAAGCATTTTGTTTTTTTTTCCAGTTTTTTTGCTTTTGTCTTGTTTGTGTATGAGTGACAATTTCCAAGTTCCTTACAAGTTGGACCAGAATCCAGGAGTCCAACTCTCCTCTTTATTTCCTTTTAGAGTATAAACTTTAACAGAAATTAGCTTTGAAATGAAAATGCTTTGCAAAATACTCTAATCTTTTTATTAAAGAACTCAGTGAGCCAAATAACTATATTCTCAGTGGAAAAATGACAGTCTATAAACCGTTCTCTTCATGATGAAAACATAAATATCAAGTATTTGGTGACCCCATCCTTCTTTTCACATGCCCCTGGCTGGGGGATTAGGTGACAAAGGACAGTGAAGCTCACTGTTTTCCTGCGCAATGTGTAAAGTTAATGATATTCTGATAGCTTTCCAAGTCTTAGGGCTAGCCTCAGAAAGCTTTCAGTCTCAATCTGAATATTGCTTATGGCTTTGAATGAGGAAAAATGTTTTAAGGTGAAGAAAATGTACCTTTGCATAATATTTAAATGAAGCTCTGCCTGGATTTTATTGAGCTAAAATTCTTCAGGTTATAGCTCATATCTGGGAAGCACATTTCTCCTTTCTTGAAATGCTATTGTCCTTTCTTTTGTTGCTTGTGCTTTTCCTCTATAGCCATCTCCCACGTTCTTTCTCAGAGATTACCCTCTGTTTTCATTGGTCTGGAAAATTCAAACCATGATATGTTTCAGTGTATATCAATTCAGCAAACAGCCAACTCCCTGAAAGATTTCAGAAAAGCTTCTAGTGAGTAAAGAGGCATATCTCAGCACAAAGATTTTGCTTTTTCCTTTTGGAAGCTTTTAAAATAATCCCACGTTCTGAACTGCAATGTACATATTGCATTTAAGAAAATAGATAACAATACTTTAGTACATTTATAACATTGTGTTATTAAAAATAAATGGATTGATTATCAAAAGAAAATACATCGCATTATCAAAATTAAATAAATAGGTGTTCATTTAATAGAATGTAAAAGATCTTTGGGTCAAAAATAAGTTATTTATCATTGTGTTCCTTATCAGAAATTGTGTAGGAAGTAGCCTGACTTAAATAGTAAATTCTTTTCTTATTTTTAATCATATGAATCATTATCCTGTATCAAAATGATTATTATATTTTTTTGGATTATTATTTTGATGTTTTATCAGGAACTATTTGTTGTTGCTGTTCAGTCACTCAGTCATGCCCAACTCTTTCCGACCCCATGGACTGCAGCACACCAGGCTTCCCTGTCGTTCACCATTTCCCCATTCTTGCTCAAACTCACGTCCATTGAGTGAGTGATGCCATCCAACCACCTTGTCCTCTGTCATCCCCTTCTCCTCCTGCATTTCAACCTTTCCCAACATCAGGGTCTTTTCTAATGAGTCGACAGTTCTCATCAAGTGGCCAAATTACTGGAGCTATAGATTGTTAAAATAATATGTTTTGATATCAATTTTAATTTTGTTTCTTCCTTCTCTAGGTAAAACCCCCAGTATATCAAGGTAAGAGTTTAAGCTTTAGACTCCTTTGTGATAATTGTCTCAGTACTGGTGTTTGATGTTAGTTTTAATTCAGCTAGAAGTAGATACAGTGACTTTTTGTATTTGTCTAATTGACTTCTTTTTTTAAGTATAATTTTTATTTTTGTTTATTTATTTTTTAATTAGAGGATAATTACTTTATAATATTGTGATGGTTCTCTTGAAAAATTTCCTCCTCCTGGGTTGAAGTCTAATGTTATTGTAGAGGGAGTTGCCATCCATTGAGATAAAAAAAAAAAAAAAATGAGGAAAAGATCACAGGACTGGGGAGTGGGGAGAATAGGGTGAATTTAGTTTTGCATATAAATGTTTAGGAAGCAAGGGATGATGAGACTGAAGTTTGGAATGAGTACCTGTCACGACCTGGTTCTTGGTGAAAGGTAAAGATGATAAAACAATACTGAAGAAGCTTCAGGTTTAAGGAAGAATGCAGATATTGCCAGGCATTATATGTCACAACAAAGGATCAAGCCATGGGTTTTGAGTCTGAAGTGGAGGAAAACATGCATGCCACTGGAGAATGAGTGGAAATGAACATGATGCAAAATAGGGATAATGAATTCTGTATGGGCTTTATAGATAGTGATGATTATGTAAACTTATCTGTTAAGAGGAGGGTGGCTGCTGGCACTTGGTAGGCCCTCAAATATTGGTGTTCATCACAATGGTGATGAACCACAGCAATGGTGGCAGTAATAAAAGTGATCTCAGCATCCGAGCTTTCACCTTGGGCAAACAAGATAAGTTTGCACTGTGTGGTCAGATGAGGGCATTAAATGTCTTTTGGGGGAGTCTGGAATTGCAGGCTGTGTTCTTGAGCTTGATACATGTGAAATTGTTAGTCCCTCAGTCGTGTCCAACTCTTAGCAACCCCATGGACTCTAACCCCCCAGGCTCCTCTGTCCATAGGATTTTCCAGGCAAGAATACTGGAGTGGCTTGCCATTCCCTTCTCCAGGGGATCTTTCCAACCCAGCGATGGAACCTGGCTCTCCTGCATTGCAGGCAGATTCTTTACCGTCTGAGCCACCAGGGGCTTCATACATGTGTATATACCTGTAATTGGGTGCTTTATGCATTCTGTCTTCCTGAAAAGTGATGGTAATATTCTCCATCCTGGGGACGAAAATGCTATTTTTTAGGGACTATGAGTTATCCTGGTCCTCTAGCACCAAGTTTGTGAAGCCCACATTTTATGCAAGTGTGTTCAATTTCAAAGAGAAAGGCAATCTACAGGGCATCAGGAAGACACTGGAAGCCTTTCAAGAGCCTATCAGTCAAGATTTTGAACTTGCCTTCTGTGGAACTGCAAATAGGGCCTTGATGTGGGTTGACGCTGGATGAAATAAGGAGTTTCTTTTTCTTACAGCAACATATATATTCACCTTAGTAATTGGAGGCAAGAATTTTAAGTTGACAGGATGTTTGCTGTTCTTACTTCATCTTTGGTAATGACACAGCTCATTGAAGTGACTGAATTTTCTGAGAATGGTACTTATAGATGGGGGAGAATTTAGAAGTCAATTTTATGTTTTTATTCATCTTTGAAAGCATTTTACATAGGAATCTCATTGAAATAATGTTTCTTATGTTTTAAATTCTGCTAGCTAAAACTTGCTTGTTTTAGACATAATAGTAAAGAGAAAAGTTATATAAAGAGAAAAGAAAAAGATCATATATGTCTGCTGCTTACACTGAGATAATTCCATTTTAACTGAGTTTTTCTACTAAATCTTAGAAATTGTTTTATCTCCCTTTAGTTAATTTGCAGCAAATATCAGAGAAAATCAATAATTTTGTGAAGGAAAACAGACAACTTGCAGAAAATATATCCACTATGGAACAGAAGGTATCATTTCCTTTTGTTATTTTTCATGATTTTACCTTCAACTTCTTCCACCTCTGAGAGTTCAGTTATTTTTCTCTGTTTTCTTTCATCCTACTGTCCTATTTCTTATGTTCCATAAACAGTCCAGGTTCATAGCAAGCTTCATAGATGTAAAGCACTGTTTTCTGTATTTGTGGAAGGACTCACAATGAAAAGATAGGTTTGGCTGGCCCTGTAATCAATATTTGTAATGCTGATTTCCTTTTGCACATATTTGCATAGATCAATGACTCAAAGAAACGTCTTCAAGAAACTAGGAGACAAAATAAGATGTTTTCTCATGAAGCACTAAAATTTAAGGTAAAAATCCCGTCTCTACCTGGGATTACATTCTGAAAACAGAAGTAAAAGTAATGAGTAATTATTACTGATTCAATTTGTTTTGTTAAAGGATAACATCAAAACAATTGAGAGGGCTAACGAATATCTGAATGACCTCCTTCAAAGTTCTCGTGATAGGTTGCAATCTGTGAGGGGTCAGAATGTCAAGACACCGAACTTGGTAAGAATTTGGCTGCTAAATTTATCACAGTTAGACTTTTGAGGCTTTCTGTGCATTGGGTGAATTGAGGGCTCCATCTCCTTTTACTATTCACTACCGTAGATTGTGGGTATTTGGGAGCTGAACCTTCTTCTGAACAATGATCTGGAATATCACATACTCATATCTCCATGATCTTTCCAGTTTCAGAGACTAGGAAGTTTTTTATTTTCTAAGTTTTCTCACTATTTGGCACTGCCTTCACATAGACAATCCCAGGAAATACATGAGAGGTGAAGGAAAACATATGAGAGGTGAAGTTGTATGGGCCCTACCCTTCTTTATACTGAACAAAGAATTTTCAGTGTGAATTTGGGAAAGTTTTCTTTATTTTCCATCAAGAACACCCATTGATGAGCTGTTTGATATGGACAATTTTCCTCCCTTGTCATCCAGTCATCTCTGTTGTTATTCAGTGAGCAAGATATTTTATGAAGCTATGAAATACTTGTGCCTTAATGGCCTTCTTTGTTCTGCATTTCTTTATGGGCTTGACATTTTTCCTGGGCCCACCCTGGATCTACTATCACGTGAAACTTAGGGATCACCCTGGGATATGCTTGTTTGATATTACCACTTTTCAGCATATCACTGAGTGTGTCCCTTGGCATCTCAGTACATTTTTTGTTTCTATCCTATGTGCAGATACTGGAAAAAGAAAATTCTGCAGAGAACATGAACGATGCTATTTTAGCAAACACCTCAGGAATTTCAGAGGTAAACTACCTGTATTTGCTGCAGGATTTCCATTGTATACATTAACTTTTACAAAGAACAAATTTTCACATCTTAGAAGATTAAAATGATATCTGCTTGGAATTGTTTTTCTTGGGAATTAAGTCATTGATGAGAATGTTTTGCTTCAGTTTGAAAGTGCCTTTAATGAAGCTTGTGTCAATGAAGTGAAAGTGAAACCTGAAGAACTGGTGGAAGAGAACGTTCAGCTCAACACTGAGAAGAATCAGGTAACAAGTTTTACTCCCATTCAGTTCAGTCGCTCAGTCGTGTCCGACTCTTTGTGACCCCATGAATCACAGCACGCCAGGCCTCCCTGTCCATCACCAACTCCCGGAGTTCACTCAAACTCATGTCCATCGAGTAGGTGATGCCATCCAGCCATCTCATTCTCTGTCATTCCCATCTCCTCCCACCCCCAATCCCTCCCAGCATCAGAGTCTTTTCCAGTGAGTCAGCTAGTCGCATGAGGTGGCCAAAGTACTGGAGTTTTAGCTTCAGCATCAGTCCTTCCAATGAACACCCAGGATTGATCTCCTTTAGAATGGACTGTTTAATTCAGAGAACTGACAAATCGTTACTTCTTTTTCGATTTTTTAAAAAATTCTATATTGAAATATAGTTGACTTAAAATGTGTTAGTTTCAGATGTACAACAAAATGATTTGGTTATACATATACATGTATCCTTTTTTCAGATTTTTTCCCATATAGGTTATTACAGAATATTGAGTAGATTTCCCTGTGCTATACAGTAGACCCTTGTTCATTATCTATTTGAAATACAGTAGTGTGTATTTCGGAGAAGGCAATGGCAAGCCACTCCAGTACTATTGCCTAGAAAATCCCATGGATGGAGGATTTTGTAGGCTGCAGTCCATGGGATCGCTAAGGGTCGGACACGACTAAGCAACTTCACTTTCACTTTTCACTTTCACACATTGGAGAAGGAAATGGCAACCCACTCCAGTGTTCTTGCCTGGAGAATCCCAGGGATGGGGGAGCCTGGTGGGCTTCCGTCTATGGGGTCGCACAGAGTCGGACACAACTGAAGTGACTTAGCAGCAGCAGCAGCAGTGTGTATGTATTTAATCTTGAATTCTTAATGAATCCCCCTACCATTCTTCTTTGGTAACCATAGTTTGTTTTCTATGTCTGTGAATCTGTTTCTGGCTTATAAATAAGTTTATATGTATCATTCGTTTAGATTCCACATATAAGTGATATCATATATTTGTCTTTCTCTGTCTGACTTACCTCATTTAGTATGATAATCTCTAGGTCCATCCATGTTGCTGCAAATGGCATGTTTTGCAAAAATTTTTACTTTCATTTTAAATTCAATGGATTCAAACAAAATAAACCACTCATTACACATAAAGTTTTGATTTTCTATAGAAGATTAGTTTACCTAATTTCAATATACAGTCATTAAAAGGGAATAGAAACAACAGAGAAAAGTAATAGCACATACATCACTAAATTGGACTGACCTACATCCAGGCATTGGAAAGTCCCTAGTTAATGTCAATTTGAAGTGTGAGTGTGCGTGCTAAGCTGCTTCAGTCATGTCCGACCCTTTGAGATTCCATGGACTGTAGCCCACCAGGCTCCTCTGTCCAAGGGATTCTCAACCCAGGGATAGAACCCACATCTTTTCATCCCCCCATGTGACCCAGCTAGTAAAGAATCTGCCTGCAGTGTGGGAGACCTGGGTTTGATCCCTGGGTTGGGAAGGTCCCCTGGAGAAGGGAAAGGCTACCCACTCCAGGATTCTGGCCAGGAGAATTCCATGGAGTGTATATCCATGGGGTCACAAAGAGACATGACTGAGCAACTTTCACTCACTCACTATTGGCAGGAAGGTTCTTTACCACTAGCGCCATCTGGGAAGCCCCACAATCTGAAGTCACCACTGGGAAATGATCCTGGGAGGTGTTCCACCCCAAGAGTGAGACTTCAAATTGCAGTTTGGGGGCTCCAGCTTATAATCCTAGGCAGCAAACTGATAACATCATCAGTTTGTATGCAAAAAGGCAGCTCTGGTTTAACTTTCACAATGCTGTTTGTTTCTCCTTGTGAGTTGTACAATTTCACTAGACCCTGTCAGTTCAGTACAGTTCAGTCGCTCAGTCGTGTCAGATTCTTTGTGACTCCATGGACTGCAGCATGCCAGGCCTCCCTGTCAACTCCCAGAGCTTGCTCAGACTCATGTCCATTGAGTCGGTGATGCCATCCAACCATCTCATCCTCTGTCCCCTTCTCCTCCTTCCTTCAATCTTTCCCAGCATCAGGGTCTTTTCTAAGAGTCAGTTCTTCACAACAGGTGGCCAGAGAATTGAAGCATCAGCTTCAACATCAGTCCTTCCAATGAATATTCAGGACTGATTTCCTTTAGAATTGACTGGTTTGATTTCCTGGCAGTTCAAGGGACTCTCAAGAGTCTTCTCCAACACCACAGTTCAAAAGCATCAATTCTTTGGCACTAAGCTTTCTTTATCGTCCAACTCTCACATCCATACACAACTACTGGAAAAATCACAGCTTTGACTAGATGGACCTTTGTTGGCAAAATAATGTCTCTGCTTTTTGATATGCTGTCTACGTTTATTGTAGCTTTTCTTCCAAGGAGCAAGCGTCTTTTAATTTCATGACTGCAGTCACCATCTGCGGTGATTCTGGAGACCAAGAAAACAAATTTTGTTACTGTTTCAATTATTTCCCCATCTATTTGCCAGGAAATGATGGTACTGGATGCGTGATCTTTGATTTTTGAATGTTGAGTTTTAAACCAGCTTTTTCACTTTCCTCTTTCACTTTCATCAAGAGGCTGTTTAGTTCCTCTTTGGTTTCTCCCCAGGTCTTCAAAAATATACCACTGATAAGGATTGCATTGATTCTTGGGTGGTATGGTCATTTTGACAATATTGGTTCTTCCAATCTGAAAACATGGTATATCTTTCCATTTGTTTGTGTCATCTTTGATTTCTTTCATCAGCATCTTACAGTTTTTGGAATGCAATTGTTTTGTCTCCTTAGGTAGGTTTATTTTTAGGTTTTTTATTCTTTTTGATGTGATGTTATATGAGATTATTTCTTTATTTTCTCTTTCTGTTATTTCATTTTTGCTGTATGCAATACAAAAGATTTCTGTGTATATATTTTGTATCCTACAACTTCACCCAATTCATTGATGAAATCTAGTAGTTTCCTTGTGGCATCGTCAGGATTGTCTATGTATAGTATCATGTCATCTGTAAACAGTGACAGTTTTACTTCTTCCTTTCCAATTTGGACTTATTTTCTTTTTCTTCTCTGATTGCTGTGATTATGATTTCCAAAATTATGCTGAATTAAAGTGGACAGGGTGGACATCTTTGTTGTTCCTGGTCTTAGAGGAAATGCTTTCAGCTTTTCACCATTGAGTATGATGTTAGCTGTGAGTTTGTCATATATGTTCTATTTTATGTTAAAGTAGATTCCCTCTATTCCCACTTTCTGGAGAGTTTTTTTTTTTAAATAATGTGTGTTGAATTTTGTCAAAAGCCTTTTCTCTATCTATTGATGTGATCATAATGGCTTTTATTCTTCACTTTGCTAATCACTCTAATTGATTTTCAGATATTGAAAACTCCTTGCATTCCTGGGATAAATAAATATGATCTTTTTAATGTATTTTTGGATTCAGTTTGCTAATATTTTGTTGAGGATTTTTTTCTGTGTCTATGTTCATAGTTGGCCTGTAATTTTCTCTTTTATGGTATCTTTTTCTGCTTTTGGTATCAGGGTGATGGTGGCTTCACAGAATGAACTTATGAGTTTTCCTTTACCTGAAACTTTGGGAAATAATTTCAGAAAGATATGTGTTTAATGTTCGATAGAACTCACCTATGAAGCCATCTAGTCCTGGTCTTTGGTTTGTTGGCGGTATTTTAGTAATGGTTTCAATTTCAATACTTGTGATTTGTCTTCATAGTTTCTGTTTCTTCCTGGTTCATTCTTCAGAGATTGTACCTTTCTTATAAGAATGTTTTCCTTTCTTCTAGGTTGTCTGTTTTACTGACATATAGTTGCTTGTAGTAGTCATTTACAATTCTATTTCTTTGATGTCAGTTGTAACTACTTCTTTTCTTTTTCATTTCTAACCTGATTGATTCAAGCCCTCTCCTGTTTTTTCCTGATGAGTCTGGCCAAAGGTTTATCAATTTTGTTTATTTTTTTTCCCAAAGAACCAGATCTTAGTTTCTTTGCTCTTTTCTATTGTTTTCTTCATCATTATTGAATTTATTTTTTGCTCTCATCTTTATGATTTCTTTCCTTCTACTAATGTTGGGTTTTGTTTGTTCTTCTTTTTCTAGTTGATTTAGGCATATGGTTAGGTTATTAATTTGAGGTTTTCCTTGTTTCCTGAGTTAAGATTGTATTGCCATAAACTTTCTGCCTAGAACTGCTTTTACTGTGTCCCATGGATTTTGGATCATCACCTTTTCATTTTCATTTGTCTCTAGGTATTTTTTTAATTTTATCTTTGATTTTTTTTCAGTGACCCTTTGGTTGTTCAGTAGCATAATGCTTAGGCCCCCATGTGCTTGTTTTTATTTTTTTTCTTGTAGTTGATTTCTTATTTCATGACTTTTCAGTCAGAAAAGATGTTTGATTTGATTTCAGTTTTCTTAAATTTACCAAGGCATACTTTATGGCCCATCATGAGATCTATTCTAGAGAATGTCCATGTGCACTTGAAACAAATCCGTATTCTACTGCTTTCAGATGGAGTGTTATGTAAGTACTAAGTCCAGCTGGTCTAGCATGCCCTTTAATGTCTGTGGTTCTTTATTGATTTTCCGTCTGGATGATCTGTCCATTCATGTAAGTATAGTGTTAAAGTCCCCCACTGCCAATGTCTACTGCCAGTGTCTCCTTTTATGGTGTTAGCATTTGCCTTATATAGACAGGTGCTCCTATTCTGGTTGCATATATATTTACAGTTGTTATATCTTCCTCTTTCATTGGTCCCTCGATCATTATGTAGTGTCCTTCTTTTTCTCTTATAATGGTCTTCATTTTTTTTGTTGTAACGGTCTTCATTTTAAAGTCCATTTTGTCTTATATGAGTATTGCTACTCCAGCTTTCTTTGATTTCCATTTACATGGAATAACTTTTTCCACCTTCTCACTTGCAGTCTGTCTGTATCCCTAGACCTGAAGTGGCTCTCATAGACAGCATATATACAGGTCTTGTTTTTATATCCTTTCTGCTAGTCTGTGTCCTTTGGCTCAAGCATTTAATCCAGTTACTTTTAAGGTAATTTTTAATAGGTATGTTTTTATTGCCATTTAGTTAATTGCTTTGATTTGTTTTTGTAGGTCTTTTTTCTTCCCTTCCTCTTTGTTCTCTTCTATTTTGATGTGATGACTATCTTTAGTGGTTTTTTTAAAATTATTATTATTATTCCTTTTCCTTTTTTGTGTTTATAGCTATTGAAGATTTTTGGTTTACAGTTACCATGAGGTTTTGATATAGCAGTCTGTATATACACAAGATTATTTTCAGTTGGTTGTCTCTAAATTTCAAATGCATTTCCAACATCCTGTGTTTGTACTCTCTTCTCTCGATTGCTGGTTTTGATATCGTATTTGTGTGTGGATGACTTCCTACCTTTACTATGTTGTGGTTTAGTCTCTAAAGTTTATCCAACTTTTTGCAACCCCATGGTCTGCAGCTTCCTTCTCTTTAACTATCTCCAGGAGTTTGCTAAAATTCATGTCCATTGCATCAGTGATGCTATCTAAATACACTTGCCTTTTAAAAAAAAATATTTATTTTATGTATTTATTTGTCTACCCTGGGTCTTAGTTGCAGCACATAGGATCTTCAATTTTTGTTTTGGCATTTAGTTGTGGTATGAAGACCTTTAGTTGTAGAATGCAGGATCTAGTTCTCTGACCAGGGATCCACCTAGACTCCCTGCTTTGAGAACATAGACCTTTTGCCACTGGACCACCAGGGAATTCCCCTGTATGTCTGCCTTTACCAGTAAGCTTTCTATTCATAATTTTCATGTTTCTGGTTGTGGCTTTGTGTTTCCTGCCTAGAGAATTTCCTTTAGCATTTGTCAAAGCTGGTTTGGTGGTTAGGGCTAGGGTTAGGGTTAGTCAGTTTGATTAATATGTGTCTCTGTGTATTCCTCCTTGAGTTTACCCTCTGTGGTGCTTTCTGTACTTCCTGAATGCGGGTGACTGTTTGCTTTCCCATGTTAGGAAAGTTTTCAGCTATTATCTGTTCACGTATTTTCTCAGGCTCTTTCTCTCCCTGTTCCCTCTTTCCCCCGTAATGCAAATGTTGGTGCATTTAATGTTGTCCCAGAGGTCTCTTAGACTGTGTTCATTTCTTTTCTTTTTTTGCCCTTTTAATCTGTTTCATGGCAGTCATTTCCAACGTTCTGTCTTCCTTCTGCTCACTTATCCACTCTACTGCATCGTTTATTCTGCAGCTGATTCCTTCTACTGCATTTTGCATTTCAGTCATTGTATCCTCCAGCAGCACTGTTTTCTGTTCTTTGCTTCTTCTAGCTCTTTGGTAAACATCGCTTGTATCTTCTAGGTCTGTGTTTCCATTATTTTTCTGAGATCTTAGATCGTGTTTACTATCATTGCTCTGAATTCATTTTTGGGTGGTCTGCCCACCTCCACTTCACTAGTTGTTCATCCGTGGTTTTAGCTTATTCCTTTGTCTGGAACATATCCTTCTGCTGTCTCATTTTGTCATCTGACGTTTTGTGTTTGTGGTCTTTCTTCCACAGGTTGCAGGGTTGTACTTCCTCTTGCTTCTTCTTGCAGGAATCTGCCTTCTGTTGGGTGAGGCTGGTCTAGAGGCTTGCTCAGGCCTCATGGTGGGAGGCTTTGTGCCTATCCACTGGTGGGAGGAGCTGGGTCTTGTTCCTTTGGCATGCAGTGCCAAGGTAAGGAGTGTGTTTAGAGATAGCTCTGGGCTCAGAAAGGTTTTAGGCAGCCTGCCTGTTGATGCCTGGGGCTGTGTTCCTATCCTACTGGTTGTTTGGCCTGAGGCATCCCAACACTGGAGCCTGAAGTCTCTTGAGTGAGGCCAGGTCTGGGTGACAAAAGGGTAGCCTCCAGGGGAACTGATGTCAATGAGTATTTCACAGTACTTCCATCACCAGTGTCCTTGTCCCCACAGTGAGCCACAGCTGCCTCTGCCTCCTGGAGCCCCCTCCAAGACCAGCAGGTAGGTCTGGCCCAGGCTCCTATGAAGTCATTGCTTCTTCCCTGGGTCCCATTGCTCATGAGACCTTGACTTCTCCTTCCAAGTATGGAATGTCTCTTTCCCCTAGTCCTGTGGCATTTCTGTGATCAAGCCTCACTGACATTCTAAGCCAAATGCTCCAGAGGTTCCTCATCCCAGTGACAGATCCCCAGGCTGGGGAGACTGACATGGGTCTCAGAACTGTCACTGCCATGGGAGAACATCTGTGATATAATTATTGTCCAGATTGAGGGTCACCCACCCCAGTGGCTCAAGCTGGTAAAGAATCCGCCTGCCAATGCAGGAGACACAAGAGATGCAGGTTCAATCCCTGGGTCAGGAAGATCCCCTGGAGAAGGAAATGGCAACCATTCCTGTCTTCTTGCTTGGAAAATTCCATGGACAGAGGAGCTTGGTGGGCCACAGTCCATGGAGTTGCATAGAGTCGGACATGACTGAGCATGCGTGCAGGCAGGCATCCAGTGGGTATGGGACTTGATTATTTTGCAGTTGCGGCCTTGATACTATCTTGCTGTGGCTTTTTCTTTGTCTTTGGATGTAGATTATTTTGGGGGGTAGGTTCCAGTCATTTTTGTCTATGGTTGTTCAGCAATTAGTTTTAATTCTGATGTTTATGTGAGAGGAGGTGACATCAAGGTCCTTCTCCTCTGCCATCTTACTTCCATACCTTCCTTACCAATTTTTCATTGTGCTATAATGCACATAAATCAAATGAACCATGTTAACCCTTTTAAGTGCACAACCCTCCTGTGTTATGTATACTCACATTGTTGTGGATCATTACTTCTTGAATTTTTTTTTTTCATGTCTGTTTAAAGTTACAAGATGACGATGTTGAATATGAGGATTCAGAGCTGACAGCTTTGAGGAAAAAAAACTGTCAACTTGTAGGTATGTTGTTTGTTGGGAAGAAGGCCCCACATAGTGGAAATAAGTTTGCTGGGGGAAGGCACAGAATTCTTCTTGCCTTCAGGGTTCTTCCTCATTTTTTTCCCCACCCCAAACAACTTCTCACACAAAGAAAATGCCTTCCTTACAGAAGGTAAAAAGAACCTGAAAGACATCTGTGATGCACTGAGGTCTGTGAAAGCAGAGAAGGAAGTGGAATTAACAATGCTGAAGAAAAATGAAGTCTTCCTTATTGAATTCTATGAACAAAGAAAAACAGCTGCAGAAGAGTAAGATGTTCATATGTTCCAAATACCATTGTATAAATGAATGTGTCAACCGATGTTGATAATCATATTTCTTTTAGAATAGGTTCCAGGGTATTTTTGCCAAATTCATCCAACACATTCATCTTACCTTGATTTCCATAATCCACATTTTTGTTTCTGTTCTAAGTGATCATCACACATTCTTTCCTATAGTTTGTTTGGGTAGTAGAGGCATTGTCCTAGTATCATTTAGATTAATACCTGGATCCCCTCTGGTTCCACTTAAGTTTCAGTCCCAGCACATTGTCTGGTTCTCCCAACCCTATGTCAAGTCACATTTTATTCTGCACTCAATACCTTACCATACAACCACTACATTACAGCCAGTCTAAAGCATTTGCTTAAAGATTGCCTGGGAGGCCAGACAGAAATGCAGGTACCTTTGTCTCCTTAGTGCTTTTATCCTTGTTTCTAGAATTTTTGAATTTTGCATATGATCCCATAGAAGAGTATCAGATTGAAATCCTTTGAACTGGAACCATGAACAAAATAATCTGACAAAAAACACAGCATATCATCCTTGGTTAAGCCATTGACCTTTACTGTTCTCAATATCCATGACTCAGTCTTGTGAAAGTAGGTTAATACCCTGAAGTTGTTAGTTTTCCATCTGAAATCTGTCTCCTGGAGATAACACCCTGACTGTGTGACAGTTCACATCATTTTAATACAGCACTAAGATGTGCTTTTTTTCTTGGATCTTTTTTATGGATCTTTTTTTTTTTTCTCTTAGAAAAAGAGGTAGGGATTCCACTCCTGAACCATAGAAATTTTGGGTAGTTATTGGAGAGTGTTAATGAAGCCATATCCTGGAAGACTCTCTTTGGCTGATTGTCTGCATCAATATACAGCCTGAAGCATGAAGAATCAGGGCTCCCCATGGAGGCATAAAACTAATTATGATCCCCTGCTTCATCATAAATGTGTTTACTTGGTCAGGTATCATTTTCCACATTGAAACAAATTGAGTCTTTACCATCTCAAATGCAAGACTGACCCTAGGAGGGCACCAAGTACATTTTTTATATGACTTTATGATGAATTAATAGGAGTAAAAAACTGTAAAGAGAAACTTAGATTGCAGAGAGACTTGTTAGCAAGTCAAAGTTTGGTTTTTCTTTAATCCTAGCTGGGGGACTTCAATTCATTCGTTGGATTTTGTTGTCAGTCTACACACAGATGGGAAGGTGGGGAGGAACATTTGAAGCTAGACCTTCAGGATTCTGGGAGATAAAGAAGTCAGAATTTCACTCTGGCTACTGGACAATGTATATATCTTTTTCCATCTTAGGAAACTGAAAAAGAAACACTGTGAGTGGCTGGAAAGGGAGAAACAGCTGTCAGCTGCAGAGGAAAATTTGAAATTGGTGTCAGGAGAAGTACACAGTTACAAGTAAGGTTACATACTAAATACTGGTAGTCCATGAAATTGCTTTTGAGTTTTTAATTTTAACTTTTGTACAATGTTTGGGACCAATTAGCCCAAAAGTTCAGAAGATATATGCATAGAGAATGTATGGGGGAAAGTAAGTATTACAAAGAACAAACAATATAAGTCACTAAAAATAAACTGATCCCCAAAGCTGGCCAGATTGTATGGAAACTTGGTTGAAGTTACTCGAGAATGAACCTTGTTTTAGGAAGAACTGCATCCACTAATATAGTAGTATCACTAATGGCCCTAGTCTTTGCGACCCTGGAAATGATGGTAAGAATATAAGTAAAACGAGAATAAAAGCTTTATGATCAGTCCCTCATCACATACTAAATTAGAGAACTATTGAAAATGTATGGGAATTTTATCAACTCAGAACCCTGTAGGCATTATTTAAAATAATAAATAAGAGAAGGATGTTAACAGTAGGTTTGCTCTTCCTGTCACTTTATAATCATGTGAAAAGTGCTTTATATGTATTAATAAATTGTATTTGGAGATAGATATGAGGATAACAGGAACTTGGGCAATTATTAAAATGATGCTCAATGTTAAGCTTTATGTGATGAAAGCAATTGTATTATAACTCACAGGCAACAAATTGGAAAAATGCAAGAAGAACTGCAGCAGGAGGAGTTCCGCTTCAGACACCAGGTGACCTGCTTCCCTCCACCCAAGTTACTGAGCACCTTGGGCTGCTGAAGAGGGGTCCTTAGAATTCCTAATCCTGGGGGGTTTATTGATGTATTGCCTTTTTCAGATTTCTCTTCTTGAGAAGAAGGCTCAGGACAACTATGTAAGTGTTTTTCTTTCTTTCTCTCCTTCATTTTGTAGTTGCTACAACTGAACTTGAGTGTGCTTTTCCTCCCACAGATCAAGGATCGGATTTTGGAGAGACAGATGGAAGAGCAGAGCATGGAAGCCGCCTACTTGAGACACAAGTATGGGATTTCCTATACAGTTTTTAAGGGTGTCTTTGAGGTATTAGGGCTAAGTCATTAGTGTCTATTCAAGGACTGGTGTTGGAATTCTCACTGAAGTCCATTCTTTTTCTATATTCAAGATTGGCAATATTTGAAAAACAGGGGCTGCAAGAGAAAAACGGAATGCCGAAACTGGTGCTGGGAAGACCTGAGACACAGAAACCCCCAGGGAGAGGTAGGGAGCACATTGTGAAGTGCAACAACTTAACTTCCGCTGCAAAACTGCACCATGTCATTCTTTCTCCTGTGAATGATGATCGTGTTGCCCGGGAACAATAACCAGTGCTTACTGAAGACAAGAAATTGTCTCAAGGAGTGACAGAGATGTTTTCCTCAGATTCCTCAGTCAGAATGACTTTCTGGGCCTGTGCCCTGTGATTGATGGAGCTCAGGCCCCACCACTTACTGAGGACCCTCCCCATCCCCTTAGCCCCAACCTTGGTTCCTCTAACTAAAGAGATAGTCTGGGAGGGCAAGTGGGTCCAAGCTTGCTTCCCCACCTTGAAAATATGGGAGAGAATTTATTATTTTCATTAGCAAAATGGGCATTTATTTACTGTTTTTGGAGGTTCCTTTATTCTATTTGTTTTATTATTTTACAGTGGGTTAGGTATTCCACTCAAAAATTAAATTTCTATGTAATTTTGCTCCTCTAACATCATCCATGGCATGACACTTTCACTGATGAATCTCCACAGCTTTCCTTTTCTCATTACTATAAAATTAGTCTATTTCCCTTTATGAATATTTATATAATACCTGGTCACATATAGAAGACAATTCATACAGGGACAGGAAAATTGAAAAATCCCTCTGTGGCCAAAAAAAATGAACTCTTGCTCTTCATGTTAAGAGTTTGTTGATATTCTACCTATCCACGGATATTCTCATTTCAGTTTCTAATCTGGTTAAATTGGGATTTCCTCTGACGTATATTGGTTGCTTCAGTGTTGATTTCCAGCTAGTTGAGACCTGTCCACAGTTGGTTGATTAGTTATGAAAATACATGAACTCTGGCCCTGTGGTCTTCCTCAAAGGTCAGGGTCTTGGTCCCCTCCGGGGGATCACTTGAGGCATGGGGGAAACCCTTGGCCTCTGATAATGGACCTGAGAGTGGGAAAGAGTGTAAGATGGTGGAAGAAGGCATGTAGGATTGTTTTTCTTTCTCAGAATCTGTACAAATTAGAATAAACCTCCAATCACTTCTCCTTTAATCAGATACAGGACCTGGCATGGCTCCCATGAGAAACAACAATTCTTTCCCTACTAAGGATGTGCAAAAGGGCCAGGTAAATGCTGTGGTCATTTATGGTTGTAACTATTCCTGGAAACTTCTTTTTATACAATACCCTTTTGACTTAATCTCTAGATTGTGTGATTGATTGTGCTATACCTACCATGTCATTTTTACTTGGGAAAGCAAATTCCTCCCCAAGGATCTACAGGCTTCTCTGTTTTCAGGTAGTCACATTTGGTATCACTCCCAGAACCGGCAGAAGCATGGGTTGACAGTGGTCTGTTGCTAGGTCCAGAGCACTGACAGCAGCATTCCTGAGAAGCGTGGCATGTTGGCAAAAGTCCTCCTAGAGGAGGTTGCCATTAGGCTTACCACAGAGACTATAGCCCATCCTTAGAGACTACAGACCGTAGGACTGGGCCGCCTCAGAACTATAGAAGGAGAGAACACAACACCACCCATCAGCAGAAAATTAGTTAAAGATTTACTGAGCATGGCCCTGCCAACCAGAGCAAGATTCAGTTTTCCCCACAGACAGTCCCTCCCATCAGGAAGCTTGCACAAGTCTCTTATCACATCCATCAGAAGGCAAACAGAATGAAAACCACAATCCCAGAAAACTAACCAAAATGATCAAATGGATCACAGCCTTGTATAACTCAGTGAAACTGTGAACCATGCTGTGGAGGGCCATCCAAGACGGATGGGTCATGGTGGAGAACATGGTCCACTGGAGAAGGGAATGGCAAACCACTTCAGCACTCTTGCCTTGAGAAACCCATGAACAGTATAAAAAGGCAAAAATATATGACACTGAAGATGAACCCCCCAGGTGGGTAGTTACTGAATATGCTACTGGAGAAGAGTGGAGAAAAAGCTCCAGAAAGAATGAAGAGGCTGAGCCAAAGCAGAAACAACACCCAGTTGTGAATGTGAAAACTGGATGAAACTCACCCAGTCTGGTGATGAAAGGCCAAACTAGAGAGAGGAAGCACAACCCCACCCATCAGCAGAAAATTGGATTAAAGATTTACTGAGCATGGCCCACTGGGCTCTAAAATCCCTGCAGATGGTGACTGCAGCCATGAAATTAAAATGCCTGCTCCTTGGAAGAAAAGTTAAGACAAATCTAGACAGTGTATTAAGAAAAGCAGAGACATTACTTTGCCAAGAAAGGTCCGTATAGTCAAAGTTATTGTTTTCCCAGTAGTCATGTACTGGATGTGAAAGTTGGACATAAAGGAGGCTGATTGCCAAAGAACTGATGCTTTTGAACTGTGGTGCTGGAGAAGACTTTGAGAGTCCCTTGGACAGCAAAGAGATCAAACCTGTCAATCCAAAGGAACTCAACCCTGAATATTCATTGGAAGGACTGAGGCTGAAGATGAAGCTCCAGTACTTTGGCCACCTGATGAGAAGAGTCAACTCATTGGAAAAGACCCTGATGGTGGGAAAGACTGAGGGTGGGAGGAGAAGGGGGTAACAGAGGATGAGATGGTTGGATGGCAATATTGACTCAATAGACATGAGTTTGAGCAAACTCTGGGGGGTAGCGTAGGACAGGGAAGTGTGGCATGCTGCAGTCCATGGGGTCGCAAAGTGTCAGACACAACTGAGTGACTGGGCAACAACAACCTTAACCACACATGCTTAGAGGCTGAGGCCTGCCCGACTTTCACTGTGTGTTCCTGGAAATAATGTGGGGAGGATGACAGATAGCTCCATGCTTAAGTCTCCTGGCACAGTTGACTCCCTCCTGATCTCCTTTATTTGGGAATGGTACTGGATTACTGAAGTGTGATTTTTACTATTGTTATTTTGTACCTTTGTGTGTTTTGTGAAAATTGAATGTGCTCGGGCAATATAAATTTCCTAATTCATTGCTATCCCATCTCTGTAGGAAAATATGCTAAACAGAATCCTTCTAGTGACACCTAGGTTTAAAAATCTCGATTTTTCAGAAATGTTATATTTTTAGTGTAACATGTACACTAAATAGTAGTGAAGAGTAGAAGGTCAATAATAACCTGCAGGGGTGATTTCCAACAAGTCCTTACACTGTGTTCATGTAAGCAGGTTGTGTTGTGTCCTTTAAGCTGTTATAGCTGATACCTCTCTCATGTTACATCACAGGAATTATATACCTGAAATCAAAACACGTTTGACTTAGTTCTGTTATTTAGAGTGATCAACTCTTTTTTCCCATAGTATGCATTTAATCTGCATCCCATAAGGTAGTTAAAGTTCAGAATTTCCTGTGTATTAAGATAAATGGAACTGGGCCTGTCTGTTTATAGGTTTAGGATTCCCTGAAATCTTACAACAGACGCACAGCTCCCCTTACAACAGACGCACAGCTCCAGGAATCCCCATCTCCCCAGACATCTTTGTGCCCATGGGCAGCACCTCCAAGGAGGCTAGGTCTCCTTTGTCATTAAGGAAGCACAGAGGATGTGGGCATGGTCTTGCAGGCAGAGCTTTTACCCAGGAGTAGCTATGATTCCATGTGCAGAGAATGGGCTTTTCGTTTCCTTTCATTCTCTCTGTTCTTAGTGTACAAAGAACAAGTTTCTTTGGTGGTAGTGAAGGAGTGGTGGAGAGTTCTTCTGCACACGGGGGCCTTACTGTCAGGAATATGCTACTTTATCACTTTGGTATTTCCTCTGTTAATCCTCTGAGACAGGACCCTTGACTTTATACATTTACAGAGACAGGCATTAGCATGTGTTGATAGTGTTTTATACCCTTTTAACCCTTGCTGTGGGCAGGACCCAGAAAGATGTGTGGAGTTCTCTGGCATTAGGCTGCTCTCTTGGAACCTGGAATAGGGGAGGGTACCAGGTGCTGGCCCCTGCTTCATTGGGTCTTGGCTTTTGTTAATATTGGGGCTTTTGTCTGTCATATCAACATATTTTAAACTTCTGTTCTACAGGTCAATATGGATGCAAGAGGGCCATTTCCTTTCCCAGGACCGCCCTGCATGCCCTACCCCATGGGCTACCCTTTATCACCACTCAAGGGCTGTGGGCCTCTTCCACCTCCTCCACCCTGGCTCCCTCTGGGACCTCACCCAATGCCTCCACATCTTTCAGATGGTAAGATGATCTGAAGAGTATGCTAACTTGTGAAGCATGTTCATCCATTTTTCTTTTGAGTTTTCAGAAGCAATGCAGATATGCATACTGATGGCTTTGTAATGCAAAGACAAACCTGACTGAGGTCATTGTAACATTTATTCCTCAAGTTTCTCAGGACATGCATATGATGGGCTGGCCTTCACATGTATTGATGGACTGGTCACCCAAACTGAGCTGGGCATCAGGTGTTCCTTGCAGAAAAGAAAAGAGGCTTTTTAAAGAATGAGAGAAATACCAGTTTTGCAGATTCACCTCATACAGAAACCACTTGTTGGGTTCTGTGAGAGATAAGATACATCCCTAATTTCAAGGAGTAAAGTATTCCCTGAGAGAAACAGAGATAAATGATACATAAGTGACCAGAACTTGTGATCATCATCACAGAAGCACCAGTTCAAGGCCCCAGAGTGCAAAAGAGGGATCTGCGAGTCACACAGGAATACATAGGATGTTTCAGAAGAAAAAGTCAAAAGTGAGGTGGTGTCACTCAGATGGAACTGGAAGGCCATTCCCAGCAGGGCAAACAGTTTGGGCAGGAACTCTGAAGGCAGTAAGATGTCCACACAGGGCTGCTGTGTGTTGAAATGACACAGTGCTGGCAATGCATTATCCCCTTGAGATGCCATTGTTGCCATAAAGGCTTTAGATAATAATGACTCATAAAGAGTATTGTTTTCGTTGGATTTCTGAAAGTTCCGCTTATGGGTGAAAGAAGGCTCTGGATATCAGGGAAACAGGGATGTTTAACTTGGTTCTTTCAGAATATTTTGTGTGGCTGAAGCTTTTTTTTTTTTTTTGGTCCAATGATTTGAAAAGCAGTCAGGATCTAGATGAGCTGAATAGCTGCCTTGGCCTTCAGCATAAGGCAGGCTCTTCCCAGGAAATTCAAGGTTGATCCAGGGCCACTCCTGCAGGACCCCTGTCACCACATCCCTGCCTCCCCTAGTCCCCACCCCTGGCTGTCAGCTTTGCATCTCCCACATTTTTCCTCACAGTATATTATACATGATTCTTTGCTTGTATACCTGTTGTTCAGTCCCTAATACTCTGTGGGACCTAGACAGAGTGTGAGCTTTTTATCATTAAAACAGGGATAATATTGATTTCTGATGTCATCGTGAAAAAGATGAGGTCAAGTACATATAGAATTTTGCAGACCGGCTGAGACATGTTTGTCACTCACTGCTCTTGTAGTTTAAAAGAAAATGTCTGCACACAGAATCATCAAAGATTCTCTGGAAAATACATTAAATTAACCTAAGGATATAAGCCCTGAGGCCTAGAGCTTAGCAATCTGTGCTTTAAAAGACAAGGCAAAGACACTCTTTCCCCTGTAAAAATTCATGTCCTACTAGTTAAAAAAAGAAAATAGAAGAGTGTGTACATTCAGAGATCTGACGAATTGTTTTCATTACATATAGAGTCATAGATGCAGCCACACAGTAAAGTTTTCATCCGAGATCATAGATGTATTAGAGAAGACAAATGCGTACAGGGAAAAATCAGATTACATTGAAATAAATCAGAATGCCTTTCCCTTACAGGAGAACCAGTTTAAATTTGAAGAGGATCTTGAGCCATGACAAGCAGACTATAGTATATTTAGAGAAGGTGTCAGATCTACATTCTGGCCCGCATGTTTCCCTGCCCCTTCCACTACCGTCTCTCCATTGTCAGCCCTAATAAACTTTCCTCAGTTCTCTGTGTCAGTGTCCGCTTCCTGGAGGAACAATAGTCACACCCATTGTGTACACAGGGTGTGATTCATTTACACCCAGGTCACAAGCAGGCAGGACCTACAGTGATGGGGCAGAAGCAGGGTCATCCTGTGAGGTAGTGTTGAGTGCAAGGGGGCCCAATAGATCCTTCCCGGGTGCTGGACACATCCTCTGTCTAGACCTAAGGATGGCTGTGTTTATTCAGTCTACATACTCCCTGAGTACACGGATCCTGTCAGTCACAGGGGTGTCTGGTCATCAGAGAGGGATCTGTCCCCACGAAGTGGCCATTTCTTATTGTGAGGAGTGGAGGAGGTGCCAGGAGTAGCTGAAGGAGTCCAGTGCTGGGGTCCTGCACTAATCCAGGCTTTGTACTCTTCTTCCCCCACCCTGCCAGCTGTCCCCAATAACACAAGTCCAGGTGGCTCTGAGTGGGGTGGGTAATGGCAAAAGTTTCCTTAGTAAGTCCCATGAGCTCCCTTAATCCTCCCACAATCTCTTTATTGAGAAATGTGCAGTGATGGTTGAGACCCCCATCAATGTCAAAAAGAAGGTTTTGGGTAGAAATATCTTATCTCCCCTCAAGTCCCCCAATCCAACCCGTCCTGCCCCAGTAACCCTTGGAACCTGCAGGGTCCCCCCTCCTTCCAGGTGGCAAAGGCGTCCAGTCCTCCAGCAGCTCTGGGGTCAAGGCTGAGCCACCAACAGGTCCAAGGTATGACTGGGCTGCCCAGGAATAGCTGGGAGCTCCAGGGCAGCAGATAATATCAGTGTAAGCAGTCTCTAAAACAGAGTCTCGCCCACAATGAGCAGAGCCTGGGCTAAATCTTGCCAATGAAGGCAGGAGGCCTGGGAGAATTGGTGCCCTCTGGGCCTCGATAGGGATGGACTGGAGCAGCGTGCCTGAGGGCCTGCGGAGAGAGACAGAGGAAGGGATAAGCAGGGAGAGAAACAGAGTGACCGAGAGAGGTAAGAGTCAAGTCCCAGGGAGGGACAGAAAGTGACAGCGGGGGCAACTGTGAAGAAGCAGAGACAAGAGGAAGCAGAAAGGAAGGAGTGGGCCGGTCCAGTGTATGTGGTGGGGAATGATGGGCCAGAGTGGAAGCCACTCTGTGAAAAGATCCAGAGTGGAGGCGGCAGAAAAGGCAAGATTCCTAGGCGTCACAGCTCCTGGAGTTCTGATGCTGCATCTTTCCTGAAGTCGAGCTTCCTAGGGATCATCACACTTGGAAAGATTTGTACCTTCCATTCTGTTTGGGATTGCTGGTTCCAAAGGAATAGCTTCCAGGAGTAGAGCTTCCCTTTGGCAATAAAGCCTAGAGTCTAGCTTGTGGGGAGCTGACCCTGACCCCTCATATACCTATGCTGCATTTTCCACCGCACCAACTGGGCTTTCGTTGTTCAAAACCTGACTTCAGGCAATGTTCTGGCCCCACTATCCATAGCCTGGAACTAGCAAAGATGGAATTGAATCCCTTCTGAGGTTATCAGGCTTCAAAGATACTTGTCTCTTACTGTCAACTGGGCTTCCCTGGTGACTCAGATGGTAAAGCGTCTGCCCGCAATGCGGCAGACACAGGTTCAATCCCTGGGTTGGGAAGATCCCCTGGAGAAGGAAATGGCAACCCAATCCAGTATTCTTGCCTGGAAAATTCCATGGACAGAGCAGCCTGGTGGGCTACACAGTTCATGGGGTCACAAAGAGTTGGACACGACTGAGCGACTTCACTTTCACTTTACTGTCAACCAGAATTCCTTCCAACCCTAAGGAGCTGGGACCACCAATAAATTACTGAGTAGTATCAGATAAAATGTATTGTGGATTCACAATCAGCAGTATAATGTGCAAATTGACCAAATTATTTAAGTACAGTGTTGCATTTACATAACACTCTCAATAACCCATTTTGTGGATTAGGAGACCCAGAGGGGATGTGAATTTCCCAAGGTCTCATGGGAGGTGGGTACTATAACTTTGCCTTGAGCCAAGGTCCACCTTGGAGAAGGAGTCCACCTTTTACAATCCCCCTCCTGTGATCTGCTCCCCGAGTTTTTGAGGAAGATGGTTGACTCTATATTGGGAAATTTCCCTTCCAAAGACATTAAGTCATGCATCACTCAGGACAGACAAGATTATAGTGTGTTCACTTGTGATTCAGATTTTCAGTGGCTTCCCACAGGAAGGTTTAGTTCTCTCACAAACTGCGTATTCACAGAAGGCCAACTGTGTTTCTGTTCCCCACCATCATCTTGGTGAAATTTAGGTTAATAGTTTAATGTCCCTTTGGAACATAAACATTCCTGTGAAGTTTCAAGGAAGACTTGGTAAGGCACCATTGTCTCAGGAAATTGACTCCCTGCTAGTGTTAAGTCATGTATCATCATAAATAAAAGTAAAATGCCTCAATCCAATATGCATATGACTAATATTTAAAATATAAGTAACTTTATAAAATATAAAGCATTGCATTGCTTTATTCCATGACAAAGAAGACATAACACTAAGAATTGCTGTTTCGAATGGGAAAGTGGTGAAAACAGCAGTGTCATTTTTGCAGGGATGCAGGTACTGCGACTCTCTAGAACAAGCTGAGTAAGTTTACAGTGCTTTTCTGCATCACCAGTCCCTCAGCACATACACCCATCCTGAAATGATCATCTACTTCTGATCATAAAAAAGCTAAAAACCTGTGCACACATTACCAAGCAATATATCAAATACACAGATCACAAGATACACACAGACACTGTCAATATAGTCACCTTAAGAGACACCTAACAGTGCAGGTGTGGGTGTTGATTATGATCTGACACTTCAGCATCTACACAGAACATCAAGTTGAGAGAGGGAGATGCGGTAGAGTGATAAAATGGAGACGAGGTACAGTTAGTCGTATACATGCATGTCAATTGCCCAGCCACAAACCACCCTGTGTATCTTTGATCTTTTTCCTTTAGTGACTAGCATAACAGAATGTTTGATGCACAATCAAAAATACAATCCTGTGCAAAGTGCAGGAACTATGATCAATAAAAGAAAATTTTTTAAAAGGAAGACTCACATAGATTAGCACGGAGTTAGATTAAAAGGAATTCAAAACAAACTATGTAAAGACTTTTAAAATGAAATTATTAGAAATAAAAAATAATTTTCATATCAGTTCAGTTCAGTTCAGTCACTCAGTCATGTCCGACTCTTTGCGACCCCATGAACCACAGCATGCCAGGCCTCCCTGTCCATCACCAACTCCCGGAGTTCACTCAAACTCATGTCCATTGAGTCGGTGATGCCATCCAACCAGCTCATTCTCTGTCATCCCTGTCTCCTCCTACCCCCAATCCCTCCTAGCATCAGACTCTTTTCCAGTGAGTCAACTCGTCGCATGAGGTGGCCAAAGTATTGCAGTTTCAGCTTCAGCATCAGTCCTTCCAATGAACACCCAGGATTGATCTCCTTTAGAATGGACTGGTTGGATTTCCTTGCAGTCCAAGGGACTCTCAAGAGTCTTCTCCAGCACCACAGTTCAAAAGCATCAATTCTTCGGTGATCAGCTTTCTTCACAGTCCAACTCTCACATCCATACATGACCAGGGGAAAAACCATAGCCTTGACTTGACAGACCTTGGTTGGCAAAGTAATGTTTCTGCTTTTTAATATGCTATCTAGGCTGGTCATAACTTTCCTTCCAAGGAGTAAGTGTCTTTTAATTTCATGGCTGCAATCAGCATCCACAGTGCATCAATTTATTAAAAATCAATTGAACATTTGAGAGCAGATATCCTAAATTATATTTGAGCTGAAGAACTCAAAAGAGAACTTTAGTAGGTTGGACTCCTAGAAGGTTTAATTTGTAACCTTTAATACAGTTAGTAGAAAGTATCCCAAACAAAAATCCAGAAAAATATTGGGGAAAAAAAGAAGAAGCTATCAAAATAATTGGGAAATCATGAACTTTTTTTTTATATGCAGCTACAAATCTCCATTTCCTTATCTGTACAACACATATATGCATTGCTTCTTCTGTGGTTTTCCCTGGGGAGGAGAGGCTACCCTGGATCTGTTCAAAGTGCTCTGCATGAGCGTGTGGTCTGAACTGGGACCCTCTTGATTGCTTGGTTCAGGATTTTGAACGATGCAAATGTCTCAGGTATTTTGGAGAATCTGTAGCCTCATGACTCTCTTCTCCCTCCCTGAGCTTTGCCTGCTTAGTGCTCTGCCAGTCCCAAGAAGAGACCTGAGGAACAAATGTGGTGATGTGGCCTTTAGCAATGCAACCACATATGATAGGGATTTCCCCTTTTCCCTGATAAATCAGTTGGTAAAGAATCCGCCTGCAATGTAGGAGACACCGGTTGGTTCGATTCCTGGGTCTTGAAGGCCCGCTGGAGAAGGGATAGGCTACCCATTCCAGTATTCTTGAGCTTCCCTTGTGGCTCAGCTGGTAAAGAATCTGCCTGCAATGAGGGAGACCTGGGTTCGATCCCTGGGTTGGGAAGATCCCCTGGAGAAGGGAAAGGCTACATATGCCAGTATTCTGGCCTGGAGAATTCCGTGGATTGTATAGTCCACAGAGTTGCAAGGAGTCAAACATGATCAAGTGACTTTCACTTTTCACTTCCCTTGCACTGAAATGAGTACTTAATTCCTGGAAGATGTAGAGTTTTCTGCCTCTTTTCCATCTCCCGGGCCTAAATCTTCTTGCCCAAACCATGACTTCTTGTCCATGACTGTAATCTCCAGTTTTGCTCTGCCTAGATCACAGTGGTTCTTACTGTAGTCAAAATCTCGGTAAGGAATTATGTCCTATCCACATACACTCAAGGCTTCCCTCGTGGCTCAGATGGTAAAGAGTCTGCCTGCAATACGGGAGACCCAGGTTCAATCCCTGGGTCAGAAAGACCCTCTGGAGAAGGAAATGGCAACCCACTCCAGTACCCTTGCCTGGAAAATCCCATGGACAGAAGACCCTGGTAGGCTACAGTCCATGGGGTCTCAAAGGGTCAGACACGACTGAGCAACTTCACTCACTCACTCATTCATGTTTAAGATTGTTGACATAATAATGTAAACACCTTGAGTTATCAACATATTAAATATAATATTGCTGCAGGAAGGGGGACCCCTTCCAGGGCCCGAAAGTGGGCTCTTGTCTAACACTCGGAAATGAATTGTCCAAGGAGACTCATATGCTGACAAAGCAAGAGATTTTATTGGGAAAGGGCACCAGAGCAGAGAGACATAGGGTAAGGGAACCCAGGAGAATTGCTTTGCCATGTGGCTCACAGTCTCTGGTTTTATGGTGATGGGATTAGTTTCTGGGTCATGTTTAGCCAATCTTTCTGACTCAGAGTCCTTCCTGGTGGTGCACGCCTTGTTCAGCCAAGATGGAGGCCAGCAAAAAGGATTCTAGGAGGTGGTTGGACACATGGTGTCACTTTTTGACCTTTCCTGAACTCTCCAGGTTGAGGGTGGCTTATTAGTTCCCTGTTCCTTACCAGGACCTCCTGTCATAAAACAACTCATGCTCTTGGTTACTATAGTGCCTGGACAGGGTGGGCAGTTTTAATCAGTGTGCTTCCCCTAACAATATTAAGTATAATAATTTTTTTGGAGCCCAAAAAAATAAAGTCTGACATTGTTTCCACTGGTTCCCCATCTATTTCTCATGATGTGATGGGACCAGATGCCATGATCTTAGTTTTCTGAATGTTGAGCTTCAAGCCAACTTTTACACGCTCCTCTTTCACTTTCATCAAGAGGCTTTTGAGTTCCTCTTCACTTTCTGCCATAAGTGTGGTGTCATCTGCATATCTGAGGTTATTCGTATTTCTCATGGCAATCTTAATTCCAGCTTGTGCTTCTTCCAGCCCAGCATTTCTCATGATGTACTCTGCATGTAAGTTAAATAAGCAGGGTGACAATATACAGCCTTGACGTACTCCTTTTCCTATGTGGAACCAGTCTATTGTTCCATGTCCAGTTCTAACTGGTGCTTCCTGACCCGTATATAGGTTTCTCAAGAGGCAGGTCAGGTGGTCTGGTATTCCCATCTCTTTTAGAATTTTCCACAGTTTATTGTGATCCACACAGTCAAAGGCTTTGGCATAGTCATTAAAGCAGAAATATATGTTTTTCTGGAACTCTCTTGCTTTCTCCATGATCCAGCGGATGTTGGCAATTTGATCTCTGGTTCTTCTGCCTTTTCTAAAACCAGCTTGAATGTCTGGAAGTTCATGGTTCATGTATTGCTGAAGTCTGGCTTGGAGAATTTTGAACATTACTTTACATGTGTGTGAGATGAGTGCAATTGTGCAGTAGTTGGAGCATTCTTTGGCATTGCCCTTCTTTGGGATTGGAATGAAAACTGACCTTTTCCAGTCTGGTGGCCACTGCTGAGTTTTCCAAATTTGCTGGCATATTGAGGGCAGCACTTTCACAGCATCATCTTTCAGAATTTGAAATAGCTCAACTGAAATTCCATCACCTCCACTAGCTTTGTTCATAGTGATGCTCTCTAAGGCCCACTCGACTTCACATTCCAGAATGTCTGGCTCTAGGGGAGTGATCAAACCATCATGATTATCTGGGTCATGAAGATCTTTTTTGTACACTTCTTCTGTGTATTCTTGCTACCTCTTCTTAATATCTTCTGCTTCGCTTAGATCCATACCATTTCTGTCCTTTATCGAGCCCATCTTTGCATGAAATATTCCCTTGATATCTCTGATTTTCTTGAAGAGATCTCTTGTTTTTCCTATTCTGTTGTTTTCCTCTATTTCTTTGTATTGATCACTTAGGAAGGCTTTCTTATCTCTCCTTGCTATTCTTTGGAACTCTGCATTCAGATGCTTATCCTTTGCTTTTCACTTCTCTTCTTTTCACAGCTATTTGTAAGGCCTCCTCAGACAGCCATTCTGCTTTTTTGCATTTCTTTTCCACAGGGATGGTCTTGGTCCCTGCCTCCTGTACAATGTCACGAACCTCCGTCCATAGTTCATCAGGCACTCTGTCTATCAGATCTAGTCCCTTAAATCTATTTCACACTTCCACTGTATAATCATAAGGGATTTGATTTAGGTCATATCTGAATGGTCTAGTGGTTTTTCCCTACTTTCTTCAATTTAAGTCTGAATTTGGCAATAAGGAGTTCATGATCTGAGCCACAGTCAGCTCCCAGTCTTGTTTTTGCTGACTGTATAGAGCTTCTCCATCTTTGGCCTCAAAGAATATAATCAGTCTAATTTTGGTGTTGACCATCTGGTGATGTCCATGTGTAGAGTCTTCTCTTGTGTTGTTGGAAGAGGGTGTTTGCTATGAACAGTGCGTTCTCTTGGCAACACTCTATTAGCCTTTGCCCTGCTTCATTCTGTACTTCAAGGTCAAATTTGCCTGTTACCCCAGGTGTTTCTTGACTTTCTACTTTTTCATTCCAGTCCCTTATAATGAAAAGGACATCTTTTTTGGGTGTTAGTTCTAAAAGGTCTTGTGGGTCTTCATAGAACCATTCAATTTCAGTTTCTTCAGCATTACTGGTGGGGCATAGGCTTGGATTACCGTGATATTGAATGGTTTGCCTTGGAAATGAGAGCGATCATTCTGTTGTTTTTGAGATTGCATCCAAGTACTGCATTTCAGACTCTTTTGTTGACCATGATGGCTACTCCATTTCTTCTAAGGGATTCCTGCCCACAGTAGTAGATATAATGGTCATCCGAGTTAAATTCACCCATTCCAGTCCATTATAGTTCGCTGATTCCTAGAATGTTAACTTTCACTCTTGCCATTTCCTGTTTGACCACTTCCAATTTGCCTTGATTCATGGACCTAACTTTCCAGGTTCCTGTGAAATATTGCTGTTTACAGCATCGGACCTTGCTTCTGTCACCAGTCCCATCCACAACTGGGTATTGGTTTTGCTTTGGCTCCATCCCTTCATTCTTTCTGGAGTTATTTCTCCAGTGATCTCCAGTAGCATGTTGGGCACTTACCAACCTGGGGAGTTCCTCTTTCAGTATCCTATCATGTTGCCTTTTTATACTGTTCATGGGGTTCTCAAGGCAAGTATACTGAAGTGGTTTGCCATTCCCTTCTCCAGTGGACCACATTCTGTCAGACCTCTCCACCATGACCCATCTGTCTTGGGTGGCCCCACATGGCATGGCTTAGTTTCATTGAGTTAGACAAGGCTGTGGTCCATGTGATCAGATTGCCTAGTTTTCTGTGATTATGGTCAGTGTGTCTGCCCTCTGATGCCCTCTTGCAACACCTACTGCCTTACTTGGGTTTCTCTTACCTTGGATGTGGGGTATCTCTTCACAGCTAATATGTCTTGGTAAAATATTATCAGTCATAATTTTAGTTATCTGAAAATGTTACATGTCACAGCAGTAATCAGATTAAAATTTGCCTTCTTTTAAGCCTTTTGTTAATATAGTCAGTTATGGTTTTACTCTAATGCCTTTGCAAAATGTCTCATCTTCAATATTTATAAAAAAGACTCTACAAGTTTCTGACTTTCAAAATATAGCACTGAACTGAGTAAAAACCTGAAGTATTCTAATGGGAAACCTGATGATTTCATAAAGCTGTTATAAAAAAGATTATTTTATAAAACCTTAGTAAACTGGTAAATATGACTATAATTTTTATGGATTTCAAGGATTGCTGGTTTAAATTTATGTTTTCCAGGTGAAAGAAAAGCTTCTCTAATTAATTATGACTTCCAATGGTTTGGTATATTATACCTTTTGGAACATACATCTTTTTTCTCTCTACCTGGTCAATTCTGCCAGTAACACACACTCATCTCAAAGATTAGGCTATGCATAAGTATGCATGGCCAGTGCAATGAAACTGCAGATAGCTCATTAAATCAGCTATGGCTCCTTTGGTCACTCGATTATTGCAACTGGATTACAACTAGTTATACTAATCATCTAATCATCATTTAAATTTGTTCTTTTTTTTCAAATTGTGGTTTGTGTCTCCCTACTGCACTGTGTCTTTGTCTACATTATTTATATCCAGTTTACTTTATAAGATTGTTGTCTCTTGCAGTAACCAATGTGTAATCAGGCCTCCAACAAAACTTCTATGGCTAAACATTTTGAGAAAATCACATTTGTAATATAAAATGTTTGTATTTTATAGTATAAAATACTATGATTCTAGGTATGAGAAGAAGCAACAAGGGAGAATGTCTCCTGGATTATAGTTAGAATATAGAGAATTTTTAATTATTGATGGGGTCTGATATAAAACTTAACACCTGGAATGGCATATCAAGAAATTGTGACTGAACATGAGTAATGTGGGACAAAAGTTGATCATGAAATGTTTCCCAGATAATGCTCATTCATGACCAAGAGGGGAAACTTAAAGAATGGAAGCAGCAATTGCAGCCCTTCAATGTGAGCCAGTGAACCCCAAGGACGGTGAATACATGCCACTTATCAATCATTAGACTACAACCATTCCAGCCACTCCCTATGGTGAACCCCGAGGAAACTCTGAGAGGGCAGGATTGCAGGCCCCAGATGGGTTACAAGCCAAGGAAATAATTTTAATGAGCCCTGACTTTTGCATCTCCCTATACATAGAATGAAGCAGAAATAGATGTTTTTCTGGAACTCTCTTGCTTTCTCCATGATCCAGCGGATGTTGGCAGTTTAACCTCTGGTGCCTCTGCCTTTTCTAAAACCTGCTTGAATATCTGGAATTTCACGATTCACATATTGCTGAAGCCTGGCTTGGAAAATTTTGAGCATGACTTTACTAGCGTGTGAGATGTGTGCAATTGTGCAGTAGTTTGAGCATTCTTTGGCATTCCCTTTCTTTGGGATATGCAGATGACACCACCCTTATGGCAGAAAGTGAAGAGGAACTCAAAGGCCTCTTGATGAAAGTGAAAGAGGAGAGTGAAAAGGTTAGCTTGAAGCTCAACATTCAGAAAACGAACATCATGGCATCTGGTCCCATCACTTCATGGGAAATAGATGGGGAAACAGTGGAAACAGTGTCAGACTTTATTTTGGGGGGCTCCAAAATCACTGTGGATGCTGATTGCAGCCATGAAATTAAAAGACGCTTACTCCTTGGAAGGAAAGTTATGACCAGCCTAGATATCATATTAAAAAGCAGAGACATTACTTTGCCAACCAAGGTCCGTCTAGTCAAGGCTGTGGTATTTCCCGTGGTCGTGTATGGATGTGAGAGTTGGACTGTGAAGAAAGCTGATCGCCGAAGAATTGATGCTTTTGAACTGTGGTGCTGGAGAAGACTCTTGAGAGTCCCTTGGACTGCAAGGAGATCCAACTAGTCCATTCTAAAAGAGATCAATCCTGGGTGTTCATTGGAAGGACTGATGCTAAAGCTGAAACTGCAATACTTTGGCCACCTCAAGCGACAAGTTGACTCACTGGAAAAGAGTCTGATGCTAGGAGGGATTAGGGGTAGGAGGAGACGGGGACGACAGAGAATGAGATGGCTGGATGGCATCACCGACTCGATAGACCTGAGTTTGAGTGAACTCCGGGAGTTGGTGATGGACGGGGAGGTTGGCGTGCTGTGGTTCATGGGGTTGCAAAGAGTCGGACACGACTGAGCGACTGAACTGAACTGAATACATAGAATGTATGTATTCCCTGGTGGCTCAGCTGCAATGTGGGAGACCTAGGTTCAATCCCTGGATTGGGAAGATCCCCTGCAGAAGGGAACAGCTATCCACTCCAGTATTCTGGGCTGGAAAATTCCATGTACTGTATAGTCCATGGGGTCGCAAAGAGTCAGACACAACTGAGTGACTTTCAATTTCACTTCATACATGCTGCTGCTGCTGCTGCTAAGTCACTTCAGTCGTGTCCGACTCTGTGTGACCCCATAGACGGAAGCCCACCAGGCTCCCCCGTCCCTGGGATTCTCCAGGCAAGAACACTGGAGTGGGTTGCCATTTCCTTCTCCAATGTGTGAAAGTGAAAAGTGAAAGTGAAGTCGCTCAGTCGTGTCCGACCCTTAGCGACCCCACGGACTGCAGCCCACCAGGCTCCTCCATCCATGGGATTTTCTAGGCAATAGTACTGGAGTGGCTTGCCATTGCCTTCTCCGACTTCATACATAGAAATGGGCTAAATTTCATAATCTGAGGTGCTGTCTCATGTATCTGAATTTCAGTTTTTCTAAGTCAACCAGTGTAAAATAAACACTTTCCAAAAAAAAATAAATAAAAGACAAATCTTAACATTTGAAACACTGGCAGTGAGGGCAGATACTCCCTGAAAGATCCATCTGACTAAGCAGAAATATCATCACCCCCTTTTCCCACAAGATTGTGGAAGGGATTTTGACAGTGGGGAATTGTTGCACAGAAGAAGCCAATTCTTCCTACATTTTGGAAATTGTTTCTTTGACTTGCTTTTCATTGCTTTTGCTATTATAATCATACAGAACCGCCTGCCTCAGAGAACCCTGCCACTCTGTCTGACTGCTAAACTAAAGTGCCCTTGTTCAGAACTCTGTTCACCTGTAGATGGCAGGAAGAAACTAATACATCCCCTGCCTGAGGCTTGCCATTCTAGGAGATGTTTGCAAGATTAATGGCCTTTTTGATTCCTCACCTCCCGCCATATCTCTGATCTATAAAAAACCCGGCATCCAGACCAGATAAAAAGGCTATTTTGGAGTGCTAGCCTGCCATCTTCTCGGTCAGCTGGCTTCCCAATTATAGTCAACCCCTCGTCTCTCAGATTCACTGGCCTGTCGTGTGGTGAGCAGAGTGAGCTTAGACTCAGTAACAGATACACTGAATAATCAATATAGAGATCTTCAAAGAAAATAAACTGGTTATCCACTTTCCAAATTATGTTGGGAAAAGAACCCCAGGTAACAAGTGAAAATGCACGCCAGTGCATATATTCGTTCACTAATTTTTAATGGCTGTTTTCCAACAGCGTTGAAGTAGCTGAAAATTCTGGAGAACTTGACAAGTAAGTATAATAAAACTTACATTATTTTAAGCTTAAATATTTCATTTACACCCAAGTGAAAGTTTCTCAGTCATGTCCGACTCTTTGCAACCCCATGGACTGTACAGTCCATGGAATTCTCCAGCCAGAATACTGGAGTGGGTAGCCATTCCCTTCTCCAGGATTTATACCCAAAGCAGTATAAATTTTACTTTACAGTCTTTAATAAAAGTAAAGTCATTAAAAATGTTTTAAAAATTTACTTGTTAGCTTGTCTCCTTTTCAGCTGAAAGACTTCCTGTGTTTTACAATTTGTCATGATCTATGATGATTTTAAGTAATTTTGAGTGATTCAGTTTACTAAAGACTCATTCAAAGGACCTCACTGCAGTTATTATAGTTAAATAAAAGGTTAAGACCACATTAGAATCAGTTAAGATTGCAGTAAGCATAGTTCACGCATCAGTTGTCTTTGTTGGGTTTTTTTTTTTATGGTAAAGACTGCTTTATTGGTGGCAGTTAGTACAAGTCAGTAAACACTGATCTCCAAAGAAATCAGTTACGTATCAGATTACTGGTCCACAGAGAGATGAATGGAATTGAACCAACTAATTGCTGGGAGGATTAACTGAAGTCACTCCTGCTTCTTGGGAAATGAAGCCACAGCCAGCTCATATATGGCATATGCCATTCCACCAACTATAAGAATCATGGTGGCTCTATATAGGAGGGCATCAGCTATCCCGCTCTTCAGATGCACTGGAATTCCATTATCTTCCTGAAACAGTTTTCGTTTCTTTGGAACCTTATTTTCAAACTGCCTGCTTGAAGCAGTATTTATGGTCCTATTAGTAATCTGATGGAGAGCAAGAAAATTCTGTAGCATCTTGGCCCAGTTACTGCTTACCAACCACCTGACCACCAGGAACCCATGCATCAGATTTAGAAGCAACAGCACGATGGTGTTCTCTTTTAATTAAAAAAACTTTTACAATGGTGTTTTTTTAATATATGAATATTGATGCTTGCTTTCATACATTTACAATTTATTTTTCTTTTTTGTGTACTTTCTAATTCAGATATATTCAAATGTTTTTCTATGTTTTACATTCACCACCTATACTTTCAAGGCTCATTTCATTTGCTGTAAGAAAGGAGATAGGCCTTGTACTGAGCATGTGGCTTTATATAATATCAGAATTGTTTTTTGTATATCTTTATTAACACCACTATATTGAAAATGTCATCCAGTAATGACAAGTTACATATATAATCACATCTCACTGCACCACAATGATTTTATTTCCTCATAGTGTATTTCTTCATTTGATATTTTGTGTCTATGTATTTATTGGCTATATGTATATTAGACATGGCAGAAAGTGAAGAGGAACTCAAAGGCCTCTTGGTGAAAGTGAAAGAGGAGAGTGAAAAGGTTGGCTTGAAGCTCAACATTCAGAAAACGAAGATCATGGCATCTGGCCCCATCACTTCATGGGAAATAGATGGGGAAACAGTGTCAGACTTTATTTTCTTTGGCTCCAAAATCACTGCAGATGCTGATTGCAGCCAGGAAATTAAAAGACACTTACTCCTTGGAAGGAAAGTTATGACCAACCTAGATAGCATATTAAAAAGCAGAGACATTACTTTGCCAACCAAGGTCTGTCTAGTCAAGGCTATGGTTTTTCCCGTGGTCATGTATGGATGTGAGAGTTGGACTGTGAAGAAAGCTGATCACCAAAGAATTGATGCTTTTGAACTGTGGTGCTGGAGAAGACTCTTGAGAGTCCCTTGGACTACAAGGAGATCCAACCAGTCCATTCTAAAGGAGATCAATCCTGGGTGTTCATTGGAAGGACTGATGCTGAAGCTGAAACTGCAATACTTTGGCCACCTCATGCGACGAGTTGACTCACTGGAAAAGAGTCTGATGCTGGAAGGGATTGGGGGTGGGAGGAGACAGGGATGACAGAGAATGAGATGGCTGGATGGCATCACCGACTCAATGGACATGAGTTTGAGTGAACTCCGGGAGTTGGTGATGGACAGGAAGCCCTGGCGTGCTATGATTCATGGGGTCGCAGAGAGTCGGACACAACTGAGCGACTGAACTGAACTGATATTAGACATGAGACTATTCCATCAGGTCACTGAATTTAAAAGTGAGGAAGTATTTTTCTTGTTACATTCTCAGTCGTTACATGTCTAGCATAATTACCTAGGAGCATTTTAAATTCCTTTTGAGTTTTATTACACAATAAGGGCTGTAACTCATCCATAATTAGCTGTATTCTTAGGTGTGTTGTTGTTGTTCAGTCGATAGTTATATCTGACTCTCTGCAATCCCATGGACTGCAGCATGCCAGGCTTCTTTGTCCTTGCCTATCTCCCAGAGTCTACTCCAACTCATGTCCATTTAGTCAGTATGCCATCCAACCATCTTATCCTCTGCTGCCTTCTTCTCCTCCAGCCCTCAGTCTTTCCCAGCATGAGGGTCTTTTCCATGAGGTGGCTCTTCACATCAGGTGGCCAAAGTATTAGAGCTTCAGCTTCAGCATTATTCCTTCCAATGAATATTTAGGGTTGATTTCCTTTAGCATTGACTGGTTTGATCTCCTGTAGTCCTAGGGACTCTCAAGATTCTTCTCTAGCTCCACAGTTTGAAAGCAACAATTCTTCAGCACTCAGCCTTCTTTATGGTCCAACTCTCACATCCATACATGACTCCTGGAAAAACCACAACTTTGACTATTTGGATCTTTGTTGGCAAAGTTATGTCTCTGCTTTTTAATTTGCTGTCTAGGTTTGTCATAGCTTTCAAAGAGCAAATGTGACAAAGAAAGTGTTTATTCATTTCATGGCTGCAGTCACTATATGCAGTGATTATGGAGCCCAAGAAACAAAAAGTCTGTCACTCTCCATTTTTTTCCTCATTTATTTCCCATTAAGTGTTGGGACCAGATGCTATGATATTAGTTTTTTGAATGTTTCATTTTAAGCCAGCTTTTACCCTCTCTTCTTTCACCTTCATCAAGAGACTCTTTAGTTCCCCTTCATTTTCTGCCATTAGGGTGGTATCATTTACATATCTGAGGTTATTGATATTTCTCCCAGCAATCTTGATTCCAGCTTGTGATTCATCCAGCCTGGCATTTCACATCATGTACACTACATATAAATTAAATAAGCAAGGTGACAATATACAGCCTTGTCATACTCCTTTCCCAATTTTGAACCAGTCCATTTTTCTGTGTCTGTTTCTAACTTTTGTTTCTTGATCTGCATATAGGTTTCTCAGGAGGCAGGTATGTGGTCCGGTATTCACATCTCTTTAAGAATTTTCCAAAGTTTGTTGTGATCCACACAGTCAAAGTCTTTAGCATAGTCAATGAAGCAGAAGTAGATGTTTTTCTGGAATTCTCTTGCTTTTTCTATGTCCAACAGATGTTGGCAATTAGATCTCTGGTTCTTCTACCTTGTACATCTGGAAGTGGTACAACTAATTCCAGCTTGTACATCTGGAAGTTCTCAGTTCACATACTCTTGAAGCCTAGCTTGAAGGATTCTGAGCATTACCTTGCTAGCATATGAAATGAGAGTACTTGTGTGATAGTTTGAATGTTCTTTAGTATTGCCCTTCTTTGGGATTGGAATGAAAACTGACCTTTTCCAGTCCTGTGGCCACTGGTGAGTTTTCCAAATTTGCTGAAAGAGTGAGGGCAGCAGTTTCACAGCATCATCTTTTAGGATTTTAAGTATTCCAGGTGGAATTCCATCACCTCCCCAAGCTTTGTTCCTTCTAATCCTTCCTAAGGCCCACTTGACTTCCAGAATGTCTGGATCTAGGTGAGTGACCACACTATCAAGGCTATCTGAGTAATTAAGATTTTTTTGTTTGTTTGTTTTTCTGTGTATTGTTGGCACCTCTTCTTAATCTCTTCTGCTTGTTAGGTCCATACCGTTTCTGTCATTAATGTGCCCATTTTTTCATGAAGTGTTCCCTTGGTATCTCTAATTTTCTTAAAGAGATCTTTAGTCTTTCCCATTCTACTGTTTTCCTCTATTTCTTTCAGGAAATAGAGGTTTCACTTAAGAAAGCTTTCTTATCTCTCTCTGCTATACTTTGGAGCTCTGCGTTCAGTTGGGTATAATTTTCCCTTTCTCCTTTGCCTTTCACATTTCTTCTTTCTCAGCTATTTGTAAGACCTCCTCAGACAACCATTTTGCCTTCTTGCATTTCTTTTTCTTGGGGATGGTTTTGGTCGCCACCTTCTGTACAATATTTAGAACCTTCAACATAGTACTTCAGGCACTCTATCAGATCTAATCCCTTAAATCTATTTGCCAATTCCACTGTAAAATCATAAAGGATTTGACTTAGGTCATATCTGAATGGCCTAGTGGTTTTCCCTAATTTCTTCTAATTTTGCAATAAAGAGTTCATGATCTGAGCCATAGTAAGCTCCCAGTCTTGTTTTACTGAATATATAGAGTTTCTTCATCTTCTTCTGCAAAAGAATATAATCAACCTGATTTCAGTATTGATCATCTAATGATGTCCACTCAGAAGAATTATACAAAAAAGATCTTAATGACTCAGAAAACCATGATGGTGTAATCACTCACCTGCTGCTGCTGCTACTGCTGCTGCTAAGTCACTTCAGTCATGTCTGACTCTGTGTGACCCCATAGACGGAAGCCCACCAGGCTCCCTTATCCCTGGGATTCTCCAGGCAAGAACACTGGAGTGGGTTGCCATTTCCTTCTCCAATCACTCACCTAGAGCCAGATATTTTGGAGTGCAAAGTCAAGTGGGCCTTAGGAAGCATCACCATGAAAAAAGCTAGGGGAGGTAATGGAATTCCAGCTGAGCTATTTCAAATCCTAAAAGATGAGGCTGCAAAAGTGCTGCACTCAGTATTCCAGAAAATTTAGAAAACCCAGGAGTGGCCACAGGGCTAGAAAAGGTCAGGTTTCATTTCAATCCCAAAGAATGCTCAAACTGCCACAAAATTGCTCTCATTTCACATGCTAGCAAAGAAATGCTCAAAATTCTCCAAGCTAGACTTCAATAATATGTGAACCAAGAACTTTCAGATGTTCAAGTTGCATTTAGAAAATGCAGAGGAACCACAGATCAAATTGCCAACATCTGCTGGATCATCAAAAAAGCAAGAGAATTTCAGATAACATCTACTGCTTCGTTGGCTACACGAAAGCCTTTGACTGTGTGAATCACAACAAACTGTGGAAAACTGTTAAAGAAATGGGAATACCAGACCATCTTACCTGCCTCCTGAGTAAAATGTATGCAGATAAAGAAGCAACAGTTAAAACTGGACATGGAACAATGGACTGGTTGTAAACTGGGAAGGGAGTATGTCAAGGCTGTGTATTCTCACCTTGCTTATTTAACTTATGTGCAGAATACATCATGCAAAATGCCAGGGTGGATGAAGCACAAGTTGGAATCAAGATTGCTGGGAAAAATATCAATAACCTCAAATATGCAGATGACACCTCCCTTACTGCAGAAAGAGAAGAGAAACTAAAGAGCCTCTTGCTGAAAGTGAAAGAGGAGAGTGGAAAAGCTGGCTTAAAGCTCAACATTCAAAAAATGAAGATCATGGCATCCGGTCCCATCACTTCATGGCACATAGAT